>NC_081563.1:59339934-59370384 GCF_022355385.1 Mustela nigripes
GAGGCCACGCCTACCCCGCGTGGGCTTCGCCCCGGTTTAGCCTCTGGCGCGATGTCCCTCAGCGGAACAGACTTTTAAAAGTCCTGATTTTGTGTGTCGTTGCTCCGCCGCTTGCCGGGAGCCGGCCCCTCCCCCCGGGGTCTATCTTCCCATCGCTTTGGATTCACTTCTCCGCCGGTCCTACCTTTCAGAAAGTGGTTGTTTTTCTGTTTCCAGAATTGCTGTTCTTCTTCTCTTCGTTCCGCCGATGGATTTACAGGTGTTTGCAATCTTTAGATAAGCTATCTAGCTGATCTCCGTCTAGCTGAAGTAGTCTCAGCCTGCTACTTCTCCGCCATCTTGACTCCTCCTCTCCATGTAATTTTTTATATCCCCTTTGATATTTTGGTTGACCCACTCATTTCTTAATAGCATATTATTTAATCTCCATGTTTTTATGTTCTTGGTATGTTTTTTTCCTTGTGTCTGATTTCTAGTTTCATAACATTGTGACCAGAAAAAAATGCATAATATGTGTTCAATCTTTTTGAATTTGTTGAAATTGTTGTGGCCTAACCTTGTGATCTGTTCTGGACAGTAATCTGTGTGCACTTGAAACAAGTGTATTCTACTATTTTAAGAGTGAATGTTCTGAATAGATCTGGTCCAGATCCATTGGTTAGATCCATCTGGTCCAGTGTGTCATTAAAAACCAGTGTTTCTTTGTTGACTTTCTTTGTTGATGATCTATGCACTGATGTAAATGGGATGTTAAAGTTGTATCACTATCAATTATTTCCTTTATGTTTATTAGCTGTTTTATGTATTTAGGTGCTGCCGTGGTGGGTGTGTAAATATTTACAATGATTATACCTTCTTTTTGGATTATTCCCTTTATGATTATACAGTGTCCCTTTTCCTTTATTACAGCCATTGATTTAAGGCCCATTTTGGGGGGGCGCCTGGGTGGCTCAGTGGGTTAAGCCTCTGCCTTAGACTCAGGTCATGATCCCAGGGTCCTGGGATTGAGCCCCGCATTGGGCTGTCTGCTCAGCAGGGAGCCTGCTTCCCTCTCTCTCTCTGCCTGCCTCTCTACCTTCTTGTGTTCTCTGTTGAATAAATAAATAAAATCTTTATTTTAAAAAAGCCAATTTTTTTCCCCAGCATAAGTATTGCTACCTTGGCTTTCTTTTCACATCCATTTGCATGGTAAGTGCTTTTCCATCCCTGCAATTTCAATCTGCATGTTTCTCTGGTCTGAAATGAGTCCCTTCTAGGCAGCATATAAATGGGCCTTGCTTTTTTATCCATTCCATCACCCTGTCTTTTGATTGGAGCATTTTGTCCATTTACATTTAAAGTAATTATTGATACTTTTTGTCATTTTATTACTTGTTTTATGGCTATTTTTGTAGTTCTTCTCTGTTCCTTTGTTCTCTTGCTCTTTTCTCTCATGGTTTGCTTGCTTTCTTAGCTATATACTTGGATTCCTTTGCCTTTATTTTCCACATATCTTATTGCTAGTTTTTGATTTGTGGTTACCATTATGTTTATATTTAACATCTTTTGTATATCTGTGTTTAGTTGATGGTTGCTTAAGTTTGAACCCATTTTAAAAGGACTACATTTTTACTCTTTTTCCATCCCTATTTTATGTATATGGTGCCCTACTTTACATCCTTTTATTCTGAGGCCCTTGATTGATTTTTATAGATTTTTAAATTTTAATGCCTTGTTGCTATCTACTTTTCTTTCTCTTGCTTATGGTTTTTCCTTTCTACTCAGAGTCTCCTTTAACATTTCTTATAAGGCTGGTTTAGGATGATGAATTCCTTTAATTTTTGTTTGGAAATTCTGTTTCTACTTCTGTTATGAGTGATTGCTATGCTGGATAGAGTATTCTTGGCTGCAAGATTTTTTTGTTCAGCACTTTGAATATATCATGCCACTTCCTTCTAACCTACAAGTTTCTGCTGAAGAATCACTGATAGTCTTATATGATTTCCCCTGTATGTAACTGCTTTCTCATGCTGCTTTTAAAATTCGTTCTTTATTTTATTTTATTTTATTTTATTTTTGCCATTACAATTACTATGTGTCTTGATGTGGACCCTTTGGGTTGTTTTGGGGGAAATCTCTGTGCCTCCTGAATCTATATTTCTGTTTCCTTCCCCAGATTTGGGGAGTGTCCAGCTATTATTTCTTAAAATAAATTTTCAATCCCCTTTCTCTCTCTTCTCCTCTGGGATTCCTATAATGTAAATGTTGTTATGTTTGCTGAGGTTGTTGACTTCCATTTTTCTATTTTCATTTTTCATTAGTTTTTCCCCTCTCTCTCCAGTCAGCTTGATTGCTTTCAATTACTCTCTCCTGCAGGTTCCTGATCTGTTCTTACACTTCCACTAGTCTGCATCTAGTGTATTTTTTTATTTCAGTTATTGAATTCTTCATCTCTCATTGGTTCTTTTTTGTTTCCTCTCTTTTTTGAAGGTATCATTGAGTTCTATTTTTCTCAGTCTATTGAAGTCTAGTGAGTGTATCTTTATGACCATTACTTTAAATTCTCTATCAAGTGTATTACTTATCTCCATTTCATTTAGCTCTCACTGTTATTCTGTCTTGTTCTTGTGTCTGATGTTAGGGTCTGTTTCTCTCTCCTCTCCACATCTGCATTGTCCCTCCTTCCTGGGGACAGTCCTGTGGGTCCATTCGGTTCCTGACAGCATCTCCACCTTTCCTGCCCTCTTTATTGTGACTTCTCTGCATTTACCTGTAGAGAGTCTGGTCTGCCAGTCTTTGGATCATTTCCTGGGTTACTTACACTGATGGGGGTGTTACATAGTTGTATTCACAGGATGAGGTGAGCTTATGATCCTCCTATTCTGCCATCTTCACTGAAGTCTCTGCAACCAGTGAATATTCTGAACTTTTAAAAATTTAAACAATTTGAAATTACACTTTCCCAATTGCATTTATTTGAATATTAATAAAGTGAAATATCTCTCTTGAGTATAGGCCATTTGTATTTCTTCATTGTAAACTGGTTGTTTGTATTCTTTTTCCATTTTTTTTAGAGATTTATTTATTTATTCTAGAGAGAGAGGGAGAAGGAAAGAGAGACCTTAAGCAGACTCTCTAATGAGCAGAGAGCCCAGTGTGGGGCTCTATCTCACAACACTGAAATCATGACCTCAGTTGAAATCAAGAGTCAGACAATTAACTGACTGAGCCACCTAGGTGCCCCTTTTTCCATTTTTATCGCACTAGTATTCCCACAATCTTTTGCACACCAAAAATAGTTCAAAATAGTTTTTAGTGGCTATACGTACTTTAGTATTATTTTATGCTGCTTTCTCCCACACATCCAGTCCAAGACTCCTTCCATATACAAAGATATACCATTGCCTAGCAGAACTGTTTTTTTAATCTTCTGTACATATATGCACCATATACTAATTCTGTCTCTTTTTCTCTATTTTTCCTCTTATTTGTCCTTCAAGACCCAGATCAAGGACCAGTTCCTTCTCTTTAGCTGCAGAGCAAATATCTGTACAAATATCGGTTATAAAACCTATCACACATGACGTAATTAACTGTTGTTCACAATGGTCTGTCTCCCCACTGGACTGACAGCTTCCTGAGACATGGAACTATAATTGACCCCTATATCCCAGAACAATGCCTAACACTTAGTAGGCGCTGATTATTTTTTGACTGTAAGAGTTCAAGATCAGTAATATGAATAATGTTAACAAAATAGCATGTGCCAGATATATAAGTATCAGAGACAAATTTGTATAGTTGTATTTCTTGCAAAATGCTTATCATAATATGATATATAATTTAATTTTGAAGAAGTCATCTTGGACATTTAAATCTCACCAAAGAACATAGCAATAAATGTTTTTATTTCCTAACAAAACTGAGTATGTCAAACCTTTGGTTTAAAAACTTGTCTTTTTCCCTGAAGAATTAAAATAACTTAAGTAATGTTATTAGGTATAGTTATAATCTACAATTTAAGAAAATTTGCTTATATTAGCAAAAAAAAACAGAGAAATAAAACACAAAAAATTATTCATCAGCCATGTCTGTTTTGTAATCGGAACAGTAAGCTCTTTTGTTCAAAATCTTCTTTGTAACCTGACCAACATTCATTTGGATTAATCTTTTATTTTGCTTTATTTCCAAAGGATATCCATTACTTTGCACTAGATAAGGGTGAATTGGCACTAGCTGAAGTGGCAAGAAAAAGAGCTAGTGACATTGATGCAGAATCAATAACCTCTGGAGTTGGTAAGAATTAATGCTGGTTTTTTTAAATGCTTTTTGTTTCAATCAATACTTACTCAGTATCATTTTATATTTATGTTTGTAAGGCATAGTTGATTAATTTGCATTGCTTTCTTTGTAAAGAAAGTGACTTTTAAAAAAGAATTAAGCCTGGGTAAATAGTACAATATGGATATGTAAGTGGGAACTGTGTTGATATAAAATTAATAATCACTGATTAATCACCATTTAGCAAAAAGTCAAAAAGGCACTGTTTTCATAAGACTTTTGGGGATGTATTTATCATAAGTGCAGTTATTAATGTTAGCCGACACATAAATTTATATAGTTATTTATACACATAGACATGTCATATCTCAAAAGAATTCTGTTCTATATCAAAGTATTTAACATGGAATTTTAGGTTTGATGGGTGACTTGTTTTCTTTTAGGAGCTACTAGTCATTTTACAGTGTTGTCTTCCAAAGAAGACCAATCAGAAACCTAAATTTAATCTAAAGGTCCACTCAAAACTTTACAATATATAAAAATGATAAGTTTTACAAACTATTACAATAGCAACATGAGCTTCTTTTTCTAAACTTAGCTTGTCTAGTGTGACTAAATCTGGAATTACTGATCTCTGGACTTTCCAATTCCTATTCTTCCTGGTATTTACTATTTCTAGATTAGGCAAAGGACCCTCAGAATTGTAATCTAATTCACTTCTTTGTGGAACTCCTAAGAAATGAAGTTTTAATAGATTTCCACTTTGTAAGTTTGCCTCAAATTATTATAACAAGCCTCTCTATTGATTATCATCTTTGTTTTTACAATGCTGTTGGCATCCAAAAGGAGCAGTTGTCTGCTTCTCTTTAACAATGGAGGTTTTGCATTTTAAAACTATTTAAAGTTGCTAAGGGTGAAAAGGAAGGTGAAGAAATTATCACACAATTTCAGAAAAATTAAGAAACTCCACTATTCACCAGTATACTTTCTGTGCCCTGTGAATGCTTTGATTGGATTACTATACCCAGCTGATAGTTCCTAGCCAAAGAGCCTTTTTGAGCCCTGCCTCATTTCTGACAAATATCTTTCTTCATTGAAACGGTTCCTCCCCACTTTTCAGCCTTTTTTTCAGACCTTACCCTTTGACCTTGATTACTTTCCCTTAACAAAGATACCATTCAGTCACAACAGTAACTATCAAGAGGTGACCATTCAGATGGATGTTATACTCCACTTTTATTCTAGAAAACTGGGGAGACTCCCATTCAAAATTAGAAAAGGAATTAGGAAAGAATCTCTAGTTTCTTAACGGTAGTTTGTCTAGTTCTTCCATATAGCCCACATCATGCTGGGGAAAGCTAGTTTTCTCTCAAGTTCCTTCAAATTTAGTTCAACTCTGTTCTCTCAAACATTTCTGAAAGCAGTTGAGTTTTTGGCTTTCAAAAGTGTTCTTTGATGCAAGCAAGAAGATATATTGTGTAAAATAACAAGAGTATTCAAGTTGAAGTATTTCAAGGGCACCTGGGTGGCTGAACAATTTGAAAGTTTTTTATTTAAACTTTTTATTATAGTATAATATACATACACAGAAGCATACAAATGAAAAATCTTGACTCAGCAGATTTTCACAAAGTAAACATTCTTGTAACCATTATCCAGAGCAAGGAACATACATTACCAGGACCATGCATGGCGTCTTATATCCACTTTAAGATACTGTATCCCAGCCCAACTGTCTTTACTTACAACACTATAGATTAGCTTTATGTTTCTTTCAAATTTTAAATAAGTGAAATATATATTATTCTTTTATTTTGGACTCCTTTCACTCAACTTTATGAAGTTCTTTTATATTGTTGTATATGTTTGTAATTCTTTTTTATTGCTATGTAATAGTAATCCAACAGATGAATATATACAATTTTATTCATTCTATGCCAGATATTTGAGTTCTTTGAAGTTTGGGGCTCATTGTGAATAGTGTTGCTATGAATGTACTTGTGTTTGTCTTTCAACAGATGTATATACAGATCTACTGGGTATATGCTTAAAAGGGTATTTGCTGAGACACAGGATTTATTTGTACATTTAGCTTTAGGAGTGTAGGAGAGAAAAAAATTTTCCTCTATCCTTCAAGGTTTTTCCACCAGGACTAAAAATCAAATTTACACAAGACTGATTAATAGAGACACTAATGAAGTACTATATCTTGGCTACTTTTATTTAAATTAAAAAAAAATCCAAGGGAAAAAAAGACTAATTAGTAGAAAACAAAACATGGTTTAATAATATATATTCGTTCTGTATATATGGGAGAGACCCAGAAAAACTGAGTATCTCACCAAACTACCTGAAGCCATCACCTTAAATACCGTCTCTATCTAAAGACAAAAGAAGATGGTATAGGTAGAGGATCAGTTATGGGAGGTTACCATGAAGGGGGAAAAAAAAACAGTAAAAAGGCTAAAGTTGTCATGCAGATTAAGCTCATGCCTTCTCCACTGATAGCAGTTTCTAAGCATCTAAGAGCCACTCCCTTCTTCCTGATACTGAAGGAGATACCCTTAGAAATAGAGATTTCCCCTATACATGGAAGTGTCTCTTAAGGAAGGGAAACAAGGATTTCAGAGATATTCTGTGTCTACAGTTTTTGAGAAAATACTAGCTTAGAATAATCAGTATGCCAAAGAGGCATATCTTTTTTTAAATCAAGTTTTATATATTCTTATTTTTTAAAGTCTTCATTTAAATTCCAGTTAACAGGGACAACTGGGTGGCTCAGTCGGTTAGGCACCTGCCTTCAGCTCAGGTCATGATCCCAGGGTCTTAGGATCAAGTCCCACATCGGGCTCCTTACTCATCAGGGAGCCTACTTCTCTCTCTCCCTCTACCTGCTTCTCTGCCTGCTGATGCTCTCTCTCTCTCAAATAAATAAATAAGATCTTTAAAAATAAATAAATTCCAGTTAACATACACTGGTGTAATATTAGATTTCTTTCTTTTTAAGGCTGAATAATATTCCGGTGTGTGTGTGTGTGTGTGTGTCTGTGTGTGCGTGTATTTACACCCACACATACATACATATACCACCTATTTTTTAAAAAAAAAATTTTTTATTTTTTATAAACATATAATATATTTTTATCCCCAGGGGTACAGGTCTGTGAATCGCCAGGTTTACACACTTCACAGCACTCACCAAAGCACATACCCTCCCCAATGTCCATAATCCGACCCCCCTTCTCCCAACCCCCTATCCCAGCAACCCTCAGTTTGTTTTGTGAGATTAAGAGGCACTTATGATTTGTCTCCTTCCCAATCCCATCTTGTTTCATTTATTCTTCTCCTACCCCCTTAAGCCCCCATGTTGCATCACCACTTCCTCATATCAGGGAGATCATATGATAGTTGTCTTTCTCTGCTTGACTTATTTCGCTAAGCATGATACGCTCTAGTTCCATCCACGTCATTACAAATGGCAAGATTTCTTTTCTTTTGATGGCTGCATAGTATTCCATTGTGTATATATACCACATCTTCTTGATCCATTCATCTGTTGATGGACATCTAGGTTCTTTCCATAGTTTGGCTATTGTGGACATTGCTGCTATAAACATTAGGGTGCACGTGCACCTTCGGATCACTATGTTTGTATCTTTAGGGTAAATACCCAGTAGTGCAATTCCTGGGTCATAGGTCAGTTCTATTTTCAACATTTTGAGGAACCTCCATGCTGTTTTCCAGAGTGGCTGCACCAGCTTGCATTCCCACCAACAGTGTAGGAGGGTTCCCCTTTCTCCGCATCGTCGCCAGCATCTGTCATTTCCTGACTTGTTGATTTTAGCCATTCTGACTGATGTGAGGTGATCTTTCATTGTGGTTTTGATTTGAATTTCCCTGATGCCGAGTGATATGGAGCACTTTTTCATGTGTCTGTTGGCCACCTGGATGTCTTCTTTGAAGAAATGTCTGTTCATGTCTTCTGCCCATTTCTTGATTGGATTATTTGTTCTTTGGGTGTTGAGTTTGCTAAGTTCTTTATATTTGGACACTAGCCCTTTATTTGATATGTTGTTTGCAAATATCTTCTCCCATTCTGTCAGTTGTCTTTTGGTTTTGTTCACTATTTCCTTTGCTGTGCAAAAGGAAATAAAATCCCAATAGTTCACTTTTGCCCTTGCTTCCCTTGCCTTTGGTGATGTTCCAAGGAAGATGTTGCTGCGGCTGAGGTCGAAGAGGTTGCTGCCTGTGTTCTCCTCAAGAATTTTGATGGAGTCCTTTCGCACATTGAGGTCCTTCATCCATTTTGAGTCTATTTTCGTGTGTGGTGTAAGGAAATAATCCAATTTCATTTTTCTGCCTGTGGCTGTCCAATTTTCCCAACACCATTTATTGAAGAGGCTGTCTTTTTTCCATTGGACATTCTTTCCTGCTTTGTCGAAGATTAGTTGACCATAGAGTTGAAGGTCTATTTCTGGGCTTTCTATTCTATTCCATTGATCTATGTCTCTGTTTTTGTGCCAGTACCATGCTGTCTTGATGATGACAGCTTTGTAATAGAGCTTGAAGTCTGGAATAGTGATGCCACCAACGTTGGCTTTCTTTTTCAAAATTCCTTTGGCTATTCGAGGTCTTTTTTGGTTCCATATAAATTTTAGGATTATTTATTTGTTCCATTTCTTTGAAAAAGATGGATGGTACTTTGATAGGAATTGCATTAAATGTGTAGATTGCTTTAGGTAGCATAGACATTTTCACAATGTTTATTCTTCCAATCCAGGAGCATGGAACATTTTTCCATTTCTTTGTGTCTTCCTCAATTTCTTTCATGAGTACTTTATAGCTTTATGAGTATAGATTCTTTGCCTCTTTGGCTAGGTTTATTCCTAAGTATCTTATGTTTTGGGGTGCAATTGTAAATGGGATTCACTCCTTAATTTCTCCTTCTTCTATCTTGTTGTTGGTGTAGAGAAATGCATCTGATTTCTCTGCATTGATTTTATATGCTGACACTTTACTGAATTCCTGTACAAGTTCTAGCAGTTTTGGCGTGGAGTCTTTTGGGTTTTCCACATATAGTATTATATCATCTGCGAAGAGTGATAGTTTGACTTCTTCTTTGCCGATTTGGATGCCTTTAATTTCCTTTTGTTGTCTGATTGCTGAGGCTAGGACCTCTAGTACTAGGTTGAATAGCAGTGGTGATAATGGACATCCCTGCCGTGTTCCTGACCTTAGTGGAAAAGCTTTCAGTTTTTCTCCATTGAGCATGATATTTGCAGTGGGTTTTTCATAAATGGCTTTAATGATATTGAGGTATGTGCCCTCTATCCCTACACTTTGAAGAGTTTTGATCAGGAAGGGATGCTGTACTTTGTCAAATGCTTTTTCAGCATCTATTGAGAGTATCATATGGTTCTTGTTCTTTCTTTTATTGATGTGTTGTATCACATTGACTGATTTGCGGATGTTGAACCAACCTTGTAGCCCTGGAATAAATCCCACTTGGTCGTGGTGAATAATCCTTTTAATGTACTGTTGAATCCTATTGCCTAGTATTTTGGTGAGAATTTTCACATCTCTGTACATCAAGGATATTGGTCTATAGTTCTCTTTTTTGATGGGATCCTTGTCTGGTTTGGGGATCAAGGTGATGCTGGCCTCATAAAATGAGTTTGGAAGTTTTCCTTCCATTTCTATTTTTTGGAACAGTTTCAGGAGTATAGGAATTAGTTCTTCTTTAAATGTTTGGTAGAATTCCCCCGGGAAGCCGTCTGGCCCTGGGCTTTTGTTTGTTTGGAGATTTTTAATGACTGTTTCAATCTCCTTACTGGTTATGGGTCTGCTCAGGCTTTATATTTCTTCCTGGTTCAGTTGTGGTAGTTTATATGTTTCTCGGAATGCATCCATGTCTTCCAGATTGTCAAATTTGTTGGCATAGAGCTGCTCATAGTATGTTCTGATAATTGTTTGTATTTCTTTGGTGTTAGTTGTGATCTCTCCTCTTTCATTTATGATTTTATTTATTTGGGTCCTTTCTCTTTTCTTTTTGATATGTCTGGCCAGGGGTTTATCAATTTTATTAATTCTTTCAAAGATCCAGCTCCTAGTTTCATTGATTTGTTCTGTTGTTTTTTGGTTTCTATTTCATTGATTTCTGCTCTGATCTTTAAGATTTCTCTTCTCCTGCTGGGCTTAGGGTTTCTTTCTTGTCCTTTATCCAGCTCCTTTCGGTGTAGGGTTAGGTTGTGTACCTGAGACCTTTCTTGTTTCTTGAGAAAGGCTTGTACCGCTATATATTTTCCACTCAGGACTGCCTTTGGTGTGTCCCACAGATTTTGAACCATTGTGTTTTCATTATCATTTGTTTCCGTGATTTTTTTCAATTCTTCTTTAATTTCCTGGTTGACCCATTCATTCTTTAGAAGGATGCTGTTTAGTCTCCATGTATTTGGGTTCTTTCCAAACTTCCTCTTGTGGTTGAGTTCTAGCTTCAGAGCATTGTGGTCTGAAAATATGCAGGGAATGATCCCAATCTTTTGATACCGGTTGAGTCCTGATTTAGGACCGAGCATGTGATCTATTATGGAGGATGTTCCATGTGTACTAGAGAAGAAATGTGTATTCTGTTGCTTTGGGATGAAATGTTCTGAATATATCTGTGATGTCCATCTGGTCCAGTGTGTCATTTAAGGCCTTTATTTCCTTGTTGATCTTTTGCTTGGATGATCTCTCTCTTTCAGTGAGGGGAGTGTTAAAGTCCCCTACTATTATTGTATTATTGTTGATGTGTTTCTTTGATTTTGTTATTCATTGGTTTATATAGTTGGCTGCTCCCACGTTGGAGGCATAGACATTTAAAATTGTTAGATCTTCTTGTTGGACATACCCTTTGAGTATGATATAGTGTCCTTCCTCATCTCTTATAGTCTATGTCTTAAAATCTAATGGATCTGATATAAGGATTGCCACTCCTGCTTTCTTCTGATGTCCATTAGCATGGTAAATTCTTTTCCACCCCCTCACTTTAAATCTGGAGGTGTCTTCGGGCTTTAAATGAGTTTCTTGTAGGCAACATACAGATGGGTTTTGTTTTTTTATCCATTCTGATACCCTGTGCCATTTGATTGGGGCATTTATCCCATTAACATTCAGGGTAACTATTGAGAGATAAGAATTTAGTGCCATTGTATTTCCTGTAAAGTGACTATTACGGTATATTGTCTCTGTTCCTTTCTGATCTACCACTTATAGGCTCTCTTTGCTTAGAGGACCTCTTTCAATATTTCCTGTAGAGCTAGTTTGGTGTTTGCAAATTCTTTCAGTTTTTGTTTGTCCTGGAAGCTTTTAATCTCTCCTTCTATTTTCAATGATAGCCTAGCTGGATATAGTATTCTTGGCTGCATGTTTTTCTCGTTTAGTGCTCTGAATATATCATGCCAGCTCTTTCTGGCCTGCCAGGTCTCTGTGGATAAGTCTGCTGCCAATCTGATATTTTTACCATTGTATGTTAAAGACTTCTTTTCCCAGGCTGCTTTCAGGATTTTCTCTTTGTCACTAAGACTTGTAAATTTTACTATTAGGTGACGGGGTGTGGGCCTCTTCATATTGATTTTGAGGGGCATTCTCTGCACTTCCTGAATTTTGCTGCTTGTTCCCTTTGCCATATTGGGGAAATTCTCCCCAATAATTCTCTCCAGTATACTTTCTACTCCTCTCTTTCTTTCTTCTTCTTCTGGAATCCCAATTATTCTATTGTTGTTTCATTTTATGGTGTCACTTATCTCTCGAATTCTCCCCTCGTGGTCCAGTATCTGTTTGTCCCTCTTTTGCTCAGCTTCTTTATTCTCTGTCATTTGGTCTTCTATATTGCTAATTCTTTCTTCTACCTCATTTATCCTAGCAGTGAGAGCCTCCATTTTTTATTGCACCTCATTAATAGCTTTTTTGAATTCAATTTAGTTAGATTTTAGTTCTTTTATTTCTCCAGAAAGGGCTTTTATATCTCTCGAGAGGGTTTCTCTAATATCTTCCATGCCTTTTTCGAGCCCGGCTAGTACCTTGAGAATTGTCATTCTGAACTCTAGATCTGACATATTATCAATGTCTGTATTGATTAGGTCCCTAGCCTTCGGTACTGCCTCTTGTTCTTTTTTTTTTTTTTTTTTGAGTTGAATTTTTCCGTCTTGTCATTTTGTCCAGATAAGAGTATATGAAGAAGCAAATAAAATACTAAGCGGGTGGCAACAATCCCAGGAAAATATGCTTTAACCAAATCAGAAGAGATCCCAAATCGTGAGGGGTTTGAAAGGGCATAAAAAGAGGTTCAGAAAGAAGGAAAGAAGGAAGGAAAAAAAGGAAAGAAAGAAAAGAATTAAAAAAGAAAACGAATAAAGAAAAGTATAGGAAAAGAAAAAATATATATATATTAGATAAACTAGTTAAAAAAGATAAAGGTAAAAGTTAAAAAAATTTCAGTAGAAGAAGAGAAAAAAAATGAAAAAAAAAAATTAAATTAACTGCTAGACTAAAGACTCATAGGGAGAAAGCCATGAATTCTGTGCTTTGCTTTCTCTTCCTCTGGGATTCTGCTGCTCTCCTTGTTATTGAAACTGCTCTTCTTGGTAGGTGAACTTGGTCTTGGCTGGATTTCTTGTTGATCTTCTGGGGAAGGGGCCTGTTGTAATGATTCTCAAGTGTCTTTGCCCCAGGCGGAATTGTATCGCCCTTACCAGGGCCTGGGCTAAGTAATCCGCTCAGGTTTGCTTGCAGGAGCTTTTGTTCCCTGAGCGCTTTCTGTAGAGTTTTGGAGGACGGGAATACAAATTGCGGCCTCCTGGTCTCCGGCCCAGAGGAACCAAGAGCCCGGGGCCCCACTTCTCAGTACGCCCTCAGAGAGCAGCACCCAGTAACTCCCGTCTGCCTGACCTCCGGCCATGCTCCAAGCTCACTGGAGCTTGCGACCGGTTCAAGGTAACCCTGAGCTGTGAGCTTACTGTCAGCTCTTTCTCTGTAGCCGGCTTCCCCGTTCTAATACCGGTAAGCTCTCCGACACTCAGACACCCATTCCTTCTGTAACCCTGCAGAACCTAAGGCCACACTGACCCCGCGTGGGCTTCACCCCAGTTTAGCCTCTGGAGCGATGTCCCTCAGGGGAACAGACTTTTAAAAGTCCTGATTTTCTGCTCCGTTGCTCTGCTGCTTGCCGGGAGCAGAGCCGGCCCCTCCCCCAGGGGTCTATCTTCCCGTCGCTTTGGATTCACTTCTCCACCAGTCCTACCTTTCAGAAAGTGGTTGTTTTTCTGTTTTTTGAATTGCTGTTCTTCTTCTCTTCGATCTGCCGATGGATTTTCAGGTGTTTGCAATCTTTAGCTAAGCTATCTAGCTGATCTCCGGCTAGCTGAAGTAGTCTCAGCCTGCTACTTCTCCGCCATCTTGACTCCTCCCATATACCACCTCTTTATCCATTCATCAGTCGATAGACATTTGTGCTCTTCCCATAATTTGGCTATTGTTGATAATGTCACCATAAACATTAGGGTACACATATCCTTTCAAAGAAGTATTTTTGTATTCTTTGGATAAATATATAATAGTGTGATTGCTGGGTCATAGGGTATTTCTATTTTAAAATTTTATGAGGAACCTCCATCCTGTTTTCCAGAGTGGCTACACCAGTTTGCATTCCCATCAACCCACCAGTACAAGATGGTTCCCCTTTCTCCACATTCCAAAGATGCATCTTAATGATGGAAAAATGTGCTCCTCTACTGTAGCTATTTCCAGTTTTCCTAAGGAGCTGTAATAGTTTATCTTCTCACCAGTTGTCCATAACAGCAGATATTGGTCTATCCTCACTGATGTATAATATTGTCTCTCTTTTGCATTTTAGCCATTCTGGTGGGGAAGGCAGTACTATTTTGTAAATGTTATAGTATATATATAGAGAGAGTGTTCCTGGGCTCTTTACTTCATTGGTTTCTTTGTACTTGCACAAATATCTCAGTGTTTTGTTTTTGTTTTGTTTTTAATTGAAGTATAGTTGACACACAACTATAACTATCATCTATCACCATACAATACTATAACAATATCATTGACTAGATTCCCTATACCTTTCATTGTATGACTTCTTCACCCTGTAACTGGAAGCCTATATCATCCTCTCCCCCTTCACTCATTTGCCCATCCCCCACCCACAACGCCTCTGGCAACCCTCAGTTTTTCTCTGTAATTATGGCTCTGTTTCTGCTTTTTGTTTTTTAGATTCCACGTATTTATCTATGTCTGACTTACTTCACTCAGCATATTCTCTAGGTCCATCCATGCTGTCTCAAATAGCAAGATCTTACTTTTTTATGGTTGAGTGTGTGTATGTATATGTGTATGTGTATATACACATTTATCTATTCATCTGCACATGGACACTGGTTTGTTTTCAAAATTTGGGTATTATAAATAATGCTGCAATACACAGGGGTATATGTATCTTCTCAGGTTAATGTTTTCATTTTTGTTAGTTAAATACCCAGTAATAGAGTTACTGACCATACAGTATTTTTATTTTTAGCTTTCTGAGAAGCACCCATATGGTTTTCTACAGTGGCTCTACCAACTTACCATCCCACCAAGAGTGCATGAAGTTTCCTTTATCTACTCTTCCTCAACCATACATTTGGCATTTTGATTAGAGCCATTCTGAGAGGTGTAAAGTGATATCTCATTGTGGTTTTGATTTGCATATTCCTGTTGGTTAGTAATGTTTAGGTCTCTTTCGTGTACCTGTTACAGGCCATCTGTCTGTCTTCTTTGAAAAAAAAAAATCTGTTCTGGAAGGTACTCTTTCCATTTTTTTTTTTTTTTAACATATAATGTACTATTTGCCCCAGGGGTACAGTTCTGTGAATTATCAGGCTTACACATTTCATAGCACTTATGATAGCACATATCCTCCCCAATGTCCATAACCCAGCCACCCTATCCCAACCCCCCCCCCACCTCCCAGCAACCCTTAGTTTGTTTTGTGAGATTAAGATTCTCTTATGGTTTGTCTCCCTCCCAATCCCATCGCATTTCATTTTTTCGCTCCCTAGCCCCCATGACCCCCACCCTGCCTCTCAAATTCCTATCAGAAAGATCATATGATATTTTTTTCTCTGAATGACTTGTTTCAGTTAGCATGATACCCTCTAGTTCCATCCACGTCATTGCAAATGGCATGTTTCTTTTGATGGCTGCATAGTATGCCATTATTTATATACCCCATCTTCTTTATCCATTCATCTGTTGATGGACATCTGGGTTCTTTCCATAGTTTGGCTATTGTGGACATTGCTGCTATAAACATTTGAGTGCACGTGCCCCTTCAGATCACTACATTTGTATCTTTAGGGTAAATACCCAGTACTGCAATTGCTGGGTTGTAGGGAGCTCTATTTTCAACTTTTTCAGGAGCCTCCATGCTATTTTCGAGTGGCTGCACCAGCTTGCAATCTGAATAATGTAGGAGGGTTTCCCCTTTCTCCACATCCTTGCCAACACCTGTCATTTCTTGACTGGTTAATGTTAACCATTCTGACTGGTGTGAAGTAGTATCTCACTGCAATTTTGATTTGTATTTCCCTGATGGCAAGTGATGTTGAGCAACTTTTCCATGTGTCTGTTGGCTGTTGAGCAACTTTTCCATGTGTCTGTTGGCCATTTGGATGTTTTCTTTGAAGAACTATCTGTTCATATCTTCTGCCCATTTCTTGATTGGATTCTTTGTTCTTTGGGTGTTGAGTTCAGTAAGTTCCTTATAGATTTCGGATACTAGCCCTTTATGTAATGTGTTCTTTGTGAATATCTTCTCACATTCTGTCAGTTGTCTTTTGGTTTTGTTGACTGTTTCCTTTGCTGTGCAAAAGCTTTCAATCTTGATGAAGTCCCAATAATTCATCTTTTCCCTTGCTTCTCTTGCCTTTGGTGATGTTTCTAGGAAGAAGTTCCTGTGGCTGAGGTGAAGAGGTCAGTGATGGTGTTCTTCTCAAGGATTTTGATGGATTCCTGTCTCACATTGATGTCTTTCAGCCATTTTGAGTTTTTTTGTGTGTGGCATAAGGAAATGGTCCAGTTTCATTCTTCTGCATGTAGCTGTCCAATTTTCCCAACAAAATTTGTTGAAGAGACTTGTCTTTTTTCCGTTGGACATTCTTTCCTGCTTCATCAAAAATTAGTTGACCATAGAGTTGAGGGTCCATTTCTGGGCTCTCTCTTCTGTTCCATTGATCTATGTGTATGTTTTTATGCCAGTACCATACTGTCTTAATGATTACAGCTTTGTAATAGAGCCTGAAGTCTGCAATTGTGATGCCACCAAATTAGGTTTTCTTTTTCAACATTCCACTGGCTATTCAGGGTTGTTTCTGGTTCCATATAAATTTTAGGATTATTTGTTCCATTTCTTTGAAAAATTTGATGGAGTTTTGCTAGGGATTGCATTAATTGTGTAGATTTACTATCAGTTTTGGAATGGAGTCTTTTGGGTTTTCCACATCAAGTATCATGTCATCTGCAAAGATTGGGAGGTTGACTTCTTCTTTACTGATTCAGATGCCCTTAATTTCTTTTTGTTGTCTGAAGGCTGAGGCTAGGACTTCTAGTACTACGTTGAATAGCAGTGGGGATAGTGGACATCCCTGCTGTGTTCCTGACCTTTGCAGAAAAGTTCTCAGTTTTTCCTCATTCAGAATGATATTTGCTATGGGTTTTTCATAGATGGCTTTGATGATATTGAGGTATGTACCCTCTATCCCTACACTCTGCGTAGTTTTGATCAAGAAAGGATGTTGTACTTTGTCAAATGCTTTTTCAGCATCTATTGAGAATATCATGTGGTTCTTGTTCTTTCTTTTATTAACGTATTGTATCACACTGATTTGCGGATGTCGAACCAATCTTGCAGCCCTGGAATAAATCCCACTTGGCTATGGTGAATAATCCTTTTAATGTGCTGTTGGATCCTATTGGCTACTACTTTGGTGAGAATTTTCGCATCTGTGTTCATCAAGGATATTGTTCTGTAATTCTCTTTTTTGATGGGATCCTTGTGTGGTTTTGGGATCAAGGTAATGCTGGCCTCATAAAATGAGTTTGGAAGTTTTCCTTACATTTCTAGTTTTTGGAACATTTTCAGGATAATAGGTATTCATTTTTCTTTAAATGCTTGGCAGAACTCCCCTGGGGAGCTGTCTGGCCCTGGGCTCTTGTTTATTGGGAGATTTTTGATGACTGCTTCAATCTCCTTACTGGTTATGGGTCTGTTCAGGTTCTCTATATCTTCCTGGTTCAGTTGTGGTAGTTTATATGTCTCTCGGAATGCATCCATTTCTTCCAGATTGTCTAATTTGCTGGCGTATAGTTGCTCATAATATGTTCTTATAATTGTTTGTATTTCTTTGGTGTTGGTTGTGATCACTTTTTCCATTTTTGATAAGTCTGGCCAGGGTATTTATCAACCTTACTCTTTCAAAGAACCAGCTCCTAGTTTTGTTGATTTGTTCTGATGTTTTTGTGTGTGTGTGTTTCTTTCTTTCTTTCTATTTCATTGATTTCTGCTCTGATCTTTATTATTTCTTTTCTCATGTTGGGTTTAGGCTTTCTTTGTTGTTCTTTCTCCAGCTCCTTTATGTGTAGGGTTAGATTGTGTATTTGAGATCTTTCTTGTTTCTTGAGAAAGGTTTGTATCACTATATATTTTCCTCTCAGGACTGCCTTTGCTGTGTCCCACAGATTTTGAACCATTGTGTTTTCATTATCCTTTGTTCCCATCAATTTTTTCAATTCTTCAATTTCCTGGTTGACCCATTCATTCTTCATTAGGATGCTCTTTAGCCTCCATGTATTTGAGTTCTTTCCAACTTTCCTCTTGTGATTGAGTTCTAGCTTCAGAGCATTGTGGTCTGAAAATATGCAGGGAATCATCCCAATCTTGTGGTACTGGTTGAGACCTTTTTTGTGACCCAGGATGTGATCTATTCTGGAGAATGTTCCATGTGCACTAGAGAAGAATGTGTATTCTGTTGTTTTGGGGTGGAATGTTCTAAATATATCTGTGATGTCCATCTGGGCATCTGGGTGGCTCTGTGGGTTAAGTCTCTGCCTTTAGCTTGGGTCATGATCTCAGGGTCCTGGGATCAAACCTCATGTCAGGCTCTCTGCTCAGTGGAGAGGGTGCTTTCCCTTCTCTCCCTGCCTGCCGCTCTGCCTACTTGTGATCTCTCTCTGTGTCAAATGAATAAATAAAATATTTTATTAAAAAAAATAAAGCCTTTATTTCCTTGTTAATCTTTTGCTTAGATGATCTGCCCATTTCAGTGAGGGGGATGTTGAAGTCCCCTACTATTGTCGTATTATTGTCAATGTGTTTCTTTGATTTTGTTATTAATTGGTTTATAGAGTTGTCTGCTCCCATGTTAGGGGCATGGATATTTAAAATTGTTAGATCTTCTTGTTGGACAGACCCTTTGAGTATGATATAGTTTCCTTCCTCATCTCTTATTATAGTCTTAGCTTAAAATCAAATTTATCTGATATAAGGACTGCCATTCCAGCTTTCTTTTGATGTCCATTAGCATGGTAAATTGTTTTCCACCCCAGATTTTCACTTTAAATCTCGAGATGTCTTTGGGTCTAAAATGAGTTTCTTGTAGAAAGCATATCGATGGGTCTTGTTGGTTGGTTTGTTGGTTTGTTTTTATCCATTCTGATGCCCTGTGTCTTTTTTGGGGGGGCATTAGCTTGTTTTTACATTCAGAGTACCTATTGAGAGATATGAATTTAGTGCCATTGTATTGCCTAAGGTGACTGTTACTGTATATTGCCTCTGTTCCTTTCTGGTCTATGTTACTTTTAGGCTCTCTCTTTGCTTAGAGGACCCCTTTCAATATTTCCTATAGGGCTGGTTTGGTGTTTGCAAATTCTTTTAATTTTTGTTTGTCCTAGAACCTTTTTATCTCTCCTATTTTCAATGAAGCCTAACTAGATATAGTATTCTTGGCTGCATATTTTTCTAATTTAGTGCTCTGAATAGATCATGCCAATCCTATCTGGCCTGCCAGGTCTCTGTGGATAGGTCTGTTGCCAGTCTAATATTTCTGTCATTGTATGTTACAGACCTCTTGTCCCAAGCTGCTTCCAGGATTTTCTCTTTGTCACTTAGACTTGTAAGTTTTACTATTAGATGACGGGATGTGGACCTATTTCTTTTGTATTTGAGTGGGGGTTCTCTGTGCCTCCTGGATTTTGTGACTTGTTCCCTTCACAAAGCTCTGTGCTAGATTTAGGGTATATTTTGACCTATAAGAAGAAATTGTATCGCAAAATTTTAAAGAAAAAAAAACCTATATGCATTCAAGAAATAACATTAAATACAATGAAGGGATAAAATATAACAATGAAAATTTTAAAAGATTTTTACAAAGGCATTGATAAAATAGTTTAAAAACATTAAAACAGGAAAGAGGAAAATTTTTTTTAAATAGAATAAGAAAACTATAAAATTAAAAAAATTTAACTTCAAAAGACTAAAGGATCATGGTTAAAAAAGCCATGAATTCTATGTGTTGCTTTCCCCTGGAGTTCCACAGTTCTTATTGATCGTTGAACTTGGTCTTGGCTGGATGTTCTTGCTGATCTTCTGGGGGAGGGGCCTGTTGCAGTGATTCTCAAAGGTCTTTGTCTAAGGCAGAATTGCACCGCCCTTGCCAGGGTCCAGAGTAAGAAATCTGTTTGGGTTCGCTTGGTAGCTTTTGGTCCCTGAATTTTTCTGTAGAGCTTTGGGGGACAGGAGTAAAGATGGTGGCCTCCCAGTCTCTGGCCACATAGGAGCTGAGAGCTTGGGGCCCCACTCCTCTGTGCGCCCTCAGAGAAAAACTACCAGTCCCTCCCATCTCGCTGGTCTCCAGCTGCACTCTGTGCTCACCCAACCTGTGACCGAGTGTTTCTGTCTCTGGTGCATGGCTCTGTTTTGAGTCTCAAACCCAGCAGATTACTGCAGCATGTTCCCACACTGCTCCTCCTAGAGGAGGAAGGAGGGGGTCTCCCCGGATCTGCTGCTTGTGGGGTTCCTGCTCAAAGAGCAGTGGCCCAACTGTGCATTGGATCATGGTTTAAGGTAACTCCAAGCTGAGAGCCCACTGCTCGACCCTGTCTCTGCAGTTGGCTTCCCCGCTCCAATACCTAGGAGCTCTGCTTCACTCAGACACCCCTGGTCTTTCTGTGACCCCGTGGGTCCTGAGACCACACTGTCCCACAAGGGCTCTACCCTCCCCTCCCCCCACCCCCCACTTAGCCTCTGGAGCAACATCCCTCAAAGCAGGCTTCTAAAAGTTCCAATTTTGTGTTCTGCTGATCTCTCACTTGCTGGGAGACAGCCCCTGCAGTCTATCTTTCCGAACCTTGGGATTCACTTCTCTGCACATCCTATCTTCTGGAAAGTGGCCAATTTTCTGTTCCTAGAATTGCTGCTCCTCTTCTCTTCTATCTCCTTTTGAGTTTGTAAGTGTTCAAAATGGTTTGATATCTATGTAGTTGAACTCCTAGGACTTGAAGATATCTCAGTCTCCTATTCATCTGCCATCTTGCCCCTTCCCTCACTCTTTCCATTTTTTAACTAGATTGTTTGATGGGCTTTTTTGATGGTGGGTTATATACATTCTTAACATATTTTGAATATTAACTCCTTGTCAGATGGATCATTGCAAATATCTAATCCCATTCAGTAAATTGCTTTTTGTTTGTGGATATATATATATATATATATATATATATATATATATTTTTTTTTTTTAATGAAAAAGCAATAGTTTTTCATTTTGGTGTAGTCCCAATAGTTTATTTTTGCTTCTGTTTCCTTTGTCTGAGGGACAGGTTTAGAAAAATACTGCTAAGGCTGCTATCAAAGATTATTACCAGTGTTTTCATCTAAGGTTTTATGGTTTTAGGTCTAACATTTAGGTCTTTAACCCAGTTTGAGCTTATTTTTTGGTATGGTTTAAGAAAGTAGTCCAGTTTCATTCTGTTGCATGTAGCTGTCCAGTTTTCTAGCACCATTTGTTGAAGAGACTCTCTTTTCTCTGTTGTACATTCTTTTCTCCTTTGTTGAAGGTTAACTTACCTTGTAATTGTGGGTTTATTTCTGGGCTGTCTATTCTATGTCATGGATCTGTCTGTCTGTTTTTGTGTCAGTACCATACTCTATCTTGAAATCCCGGATTGTGATCTCAAGATTGCTTTGGCTATTCAAGATATATTGTTCTATACCAATTTTCCAATTATTCTAATTCTGTGGGGGTGGGGGGACTGTTGATATTGATAAGGATTGCATTGAAACTGTAGACTGCTTTGGGTATTATAAGCATTTTAACAGTATTGGTTATTCTAATCCATGAGCCTTGAATATCCCCATTTTTTATGTCATCTTAAATTTCTTTCATCAACATTTTATAGTTTTCAGAGTATAGCTCTTTTACCTCCTTGGTTAAGTTTCTTCCTAGGTATTTTATTTTTTTTAGTACCATTGTAAATGGTTTTTGGTTTTTGTTTTTGTTTTTTGTTTGTTTGTTTTTTTTTTTTTTTTCAATTTCTCTGCCACTTCACTATTAGTATATAGAAATGCAGCTGGTTTCTGTGTATTGATTTTGTGTCCTGCTATTTTACTGAATTTATCATTTCTAGTAGTTTTTTTGGTGGAGTCTTTAGGGTTTTCTATATATAGTATCATATCATCTGCAAATGGTGACATTTTAACTTATTCCTTACCAACTTAGATGCCTCTTATTTTTCTTGTCTGATTGCTATGGCTATGACTTCCAATACTGTGTTCAATGAAAGTGGTGAGAGTGACATCCTAGTCTTATGAAAAGTTTTCAGCATGTCACCATTGGGTATGTTTGCTGTGGGTTTTTCATATACAGCCTGTATTATGTTGTGGCATATTCCTTGTAAACCCAATTCATTGAGAGCTTTTATCAGAAACAGATGTTGAATTTTATCAAATGCACTTTTTACATCTATTAAAATGATCATATGATTTTTATCATTCATTTAATCAGTGTGGCTTCACACATTGGTGTGCAAATATTGAAGCATTCTTTGTCCTCCTGGAATAAAGTCCACTTAATTATAGTGAATGATTCTTTTAATGTATCATTCAATGTTGTTTGCTAATTTTGTGGAGCGTTTATGCATCTTTGTTCTTCAGAGTTATTGGCCTGTAGTTTTCTTATTTGTAGTGTCTTTGGTTTTGATATCAAGGTATGCTGGTCTTGTAGAATATATGTGGAAGTTTTCCCTCCTCCTCTGTTGTTTTTGGAATAGTTTAAGGAAAATAGGTATTTTTTTTTTAAGATTTTCCTTGAGAAAGAGACAGAGAGCACAAGAGGGGGCATGGAGCAGGAGAGGGACAAACAGACTCCACACTAGGCACAGAGCCTGATGTGGGGCTTAGTCCCAGAACCCCAAGATCATGACCCAAGCGAAAACCAAGAGTTGGAATAACTCAAGTGACTCAAGTGACTGAGCCATGCAGTACAGACTTCTTTAAACATTTGGTAGAATTCACCTGCAAACCCATCTGATCTTGGACTGTTGTTAATTGGGAGCTTTTTAAATTATGGATTCAATTTTGTTATCACTAATTGGTCTGTTCAGATTTTCTATTTCTTCTTGATTCAGTTTTGGAAGACTATGTTTCTAGGAATTTATCCATTTCTTCTAGGTTGTCAGTTTGTTGGCATATAACTTTTTGTACTCGTCTCTTCTAATCTCTTGTATTTTTGTAGTATTTTGTTACCTCTCCTCTTTTACTTCTGAATTTATTTGGATCCTCTCTTTTTTTCTGATGAATCTGGCTAGAAGTTTATCAATTCTGTAGATCTTTTCCAAAAAACAGCTCTTGATTTCACTGATCTTTTTTTCTATTTAGTCCTTATTTCATATATTTCTGTTCTGGTCTCTATTTTTCCCTTCTTTAAACTCATCTTAGGTTTTCCTTGTTCTTTTTCTAGTTCCTTGTAATTGTAAAGTTACATTGAGATTGTTCTTGTTTCTTGCTGAATTTCAGTATTGATATAAATCTCCCTGTTGGATCAGTTCTCATTGTGTCTCAATGATTTTGAACGATTGTGTTTTCATTTTCATTTTTTTCCATTTTTTTATTTCCTGTTTGATATTTTTGCTGTTGACCAACTGTTTGTTTTGTAGCATATTGTTTAGATTCCACATATTTTTTTTCCAGTTTTTTTCTTGGTTGATTTCTAGATTCATAGTGTTGTGGTCAGAGAAGATGTATATGATACCTATCTTCTATTTATTGAGACTTGTTTTGTGGCCTACCTTGTGATCTGAGAAAATGTTCCATGTGCACGTGAAAAGAATGTGTATTTTGTTGGTTTTGGATGGAATATTCTGTACATATCTGTTAAATCCATTTGTCTCATTCATTTTTTTAAAGACACTTCTTTCTTTTACAGTTTTTTTTTAATTCCAGCTGGTTAGCATACAGTGCAATATTAGTTTTAAATGTTGAATTTAGTGGTTCATCACTTAAAATTCTCAGTGGTTATCACAAGTGCCTGCCTTAATTCCTATCACGTGTTTAAACCCCCACCACTATGCTTCCAGTAACCATCATTTTGTTCTCTATAGTTAAGAGTCTTTTTTTCTTGGTTTGTTTCTCTTTTCCCCCATATTCATTTGTTTTGTTTCTTAAATTCCATACATGAGTGAAATAATATGGTATTTGTCTTTCTCTGACTTATTTCACTTACCATAATACTTTTAGCTCCATCCATGTTGTTGCAAATGGCAAGGTCACATTCTTTCTGATGACTGAATAATATTCCATACCATACCATACCACCTGTTCTTTATCCATTCATCAGTTGATGGATATTTGGGCTCTTTCCATAATTTGGCTATTGTTTACAATTCTGCTATAAACATCAGAGTGTATGTGTCCCTTTGAATTAGTATTTTTGTATCCTTTGGGTTAATCCTAGTAGTACAATCACTGGATCATAAGGTAGTTCTATTTTTAACTTCATGAGGAAACTCCATGCTGTTTTCCAGAGTGGCTGCACCACTTTGCATTTCCACCAGCTAAGACACTGTTTTCTTATTGGTAGTCTGTCTGGATAATCTATCTTTTGATGCAGGTGAGGTAATAAATTCCTTTATGTTACTATAAATATGGGTTTGTGGTTACCAGGAAGTTCATATATAACACCCTATGTATATAGCAGTCTGTATTAAGTCCATGGTAACTTAGGTTCAAACACATTCTAAAAGCACTTTTGGGATGCCTGTGTGGCTCAGTCAGTTAAGCGTCTGCTTTGGGCTTGGGTCATGATTGTAGGGACATGGGATCAAGTCCCACATCAGGCTCCTTGCTCAGCAGGGAGCCCGCTTCTCCCTCTACCTGCCATGCCCTTGCTTGTGCTCTCTCCCTCTGACAAATAAAATCTTTTTTTTTTTTTTAAAGCACTTTTACTACCCCTTCCATGTTTTATGTATATGTTATTAGGTACTGCACTTTTAAATTCGTATGTTTCTACTAAATGTGGCCTTTGTCACTTAAAGAAGTCCATTTAACATTTCCTGTAAGGCTAGTTAGTGGTCATGAACCTTTTAAACGTTTGTTTGCTTGGGAAACACTTTCTTCTCTCCTTCACTTTTGAATAACCTTGCTGGGTAGGATATACTTGGTTACAGGTTTTTCCTTTCAGCATTCTGAATATTAATGCCACTCTTGTGACCTGCAAAGTTTCTACTGAAAAATGAACTGTTAGCCTTCTGGGGTACCTTGTGTATAACTTTTCTCTTAGTCCCTTCAAATTCTGTCTTTAATCTTTGATATTTTAAATATTATAATTGTGGTGAGGATCTCCTTGGGTTCATCTTGTTTGGAATTCCTTCTGCTTTCTGAACCTGGATATCTGTTTCCTTCCCCAGGTTAGAGAAATTTTCATCTATTTCTTCAAATAAGTTTTCTGCCCCTTTCTTTCTTCTCCTTCTGGGATAATGTGAATCTTTTTTACTTGATATTATCCAAGAGATCCCATAATCTATTCTCATTTTTTTAAATTCCTTTTTTTCAGGCGCCTGCGTGGCTCAGTTGGTTGAGTGACTGCCTTCAGCTCAGGTCATGATCCCAGACTTCAGGATTGAGTCCTAAATTGGGCTCCCAGCTCCTTGGGGAGTCTGCTTCTCCCTCTGACCTTCTCCTCATGCTCTCTCTCACTCATTCTCTCTCAAATAAATAAATAAAATCTTTTTTAAAAAATTTTTTAAATAAATAAAATAAAATTCCTTTTTTATATGCTGCTCAGATTGGGTGCTTTCCAATACCATGTCTTCTAGATCACTGATCCATTCTTTTGCATCCACTAAACTATAGATTTCCTCCAGTATATTTTTCATTTCAATTATTATATTCAGTTCTGATTGGTTCTTTCTCATATTTTCTATCTCTTTGTTGGAAGTTTTCAGTTCCTCCACTCTTCTCTTCATACAATGAACATCTTTATGAACATTACTTTAAATTCTTTATCAGGCATATTGCTTATCTGTTTCTTTTACTTTTTCTGAAGTTTTTGTCTTGTTCTTTCATTGAGGGCATATTTTTCTGTCTCCCTATTTTGGGTGACTTTCTGTGGCTTCTCCTATGAATTATGCAGAGCAGCTGCTTCTCTGAAATGTGAAGGAGTGGTCTTGTGTATGATTATACCTTGTGTAACTTTGAATCACTGGGTGGCACTATGACTGGCATGAGTTAGGCATCACAGGACACTCCTTGCTGGGGCTGCTTCAGTGGGGTGGCCATATCTGAAGGGGGAATGGGCTGGGACAGTCCCAAGATTCCATACACAAGAGAGTGCTCTGGCAGAAGAGCTTAAGCAGATCCAAGCTATGGTGTCCTGGGGTGCTCTGGGCATGGGGACACCCTGGCAGGGCAACTGGATCCAAAGCAACTATGAGCTAGAAACTGCTGATGAACTCTGAGCCAGGGTGTTCTAGGATGCATTGTGTCCATGCCATCTTGGTGACATGCTAGAGCTGCAGTATGCACTGCACTAGAGCCACCTTGGAATGGCCAAGGCTGATGTGAGCTAGGGGCACAGAGCCCACAGAAGTGATAGGCCATTTAGGCACATGGATCCTAGTCCTATGCACACTATCAAGGTAGAAGGGGAATGCAAACCTTCTTGCTCACCAGCTTCTCTGACCCAGACAGAGTTCTGGCAGCTCCTCCACCATTTGGTAGGGTTTTAGGGTTAGTTCCTTTATATTTTAGACACTCTTTTAAATGATGGCTTTTTTTTTTCCTGTGCCCCAGGGTGTCCAGGGCTAGAGTGGGCTAGGTACCCCAAACTCACTGAGATTGTAAACTTACTATAGCATGCAGACCCTGCTCCACTCTGTGCCATCAAGGTTGAGGAGAGCATAAACCATGGCGGTCTTCTACCCCTTTGACCTGGAAAGAATTCCAGCTACCCTTTTTTAAGATTTTTTTTTTTTTTTTTTTTTTTGTAAGAGTGAGTGAGTGTGTTTGCATGAGCAGGCAGGGCAGAGGGAGAAGCAGACTCCTGGCTGAGGATAGACCCTGATGCCAGACTCAATCCCAGGACCCTGGGATCATGCTCTGAGCCAAAGGCAGACACTTAACCAACTGAGCTACCCAGGTGCCCCTCTAGTTACCCTTCTAAACTGCAGCTTTTGTTCTGCACCACAGGGCAGATGAATCTGCATATGGTCTCTGAATATTATCCCTCCCCACTGCTATTTGTAGCACCAGGAGTGGGTGGTCCTTTCATTGCCATGTCTCTATCTTGCCATTGTTTATGTGGTCACTCTTGTTGTGAAGAAACTGTTCTACCAGTCCTCAGTTCTTGAGGAGGAATTGCTGTATAAATAGTACAGATTTGGCATGTGTGGAGGGTCTAAGTTTAGGGTCGCCCTACATTGCCATCTTGGACTCAGTATGTCACTGTTTCTGGCTTTAAATCTTTATGTATTTATTAAAATATTGTTGACATATATTAGTTTATGATATACCACATAGGTGTTCAACAATTACATACATTACAAAATGATAAGCATGGCTAGTGTACTCTATCACTAAGCAAACTTATTACAATATTATTCACTATATTCTCTATATACTTTTCATGCTTGTGACTGACTGACTTTACAAATGGAAGTTTGTAGTTCCTAATCTCTTTCACTTATTTTGATTATCCCTACCCACCTCCCTGTGACAACCACCAATTTCTTATCTGTATTTATGAGTCAGTTTCTTTTGTTTGTTCAGTTTTGTTTTTTAGATTCCACATATGGTATTTCTTTGTCTGTCTTCACTTAGCATGACACCCTCTAGGTTCATTCATGCTGTCTCAAATGGCAAGATTTCGGTTTTTTTGTTATGGTTCAGTAATACTCCTGTGTGTTGTGTATGTGTGTGTGTGTATGTACACACATGCATAAATATACACAAATCACATTGTATTTATCCATTCATCTATCACATGCTTGCATTGCTTCCATATCTTGGCTATTATAATTCTGCAAAAAAGAGGTACATAAATCTTTTTAAATTATTATTTTCACTTTCTCCAGAAAAATACTCTAGAAAGTACTCAAAAAAAATTTTTTTATGAACCTCCATACTGTTTCTCATAGTGGCGACACCAGTTTACATCCCACCAACTGTACATGATGATTCTCTTTTGCCCACATCCTCACCAACACTTTTGTCTTTTTGATACTAGCCATTCTAATTGGTTTGAAGTGATATCTCATTGTGCTTTTTTTTTTTTTAAGATTTTATTTATTTTATTTGACAGACAGAGATTACAAGTAGGCAGAGAGGCAGGCAGAGAGAGAGGGGAGGAAGCAGGCTCCCCGCTGAGCAAAGAGCCCGATGCGGGGCCCGATCCCAGGACCCTGGGATCATGACCTGAGCCGAAGGCAGAGGCCTTAACCCACTGAGCCACCCAGGTGCCCCTCATTGTGCTTTTTAATTCCTCTGATGATTAATGATGATGAGCATCTTTTCATGTGTGTTTTGGCTGTTTGTCTTCATGGAAAAATGTCTGTTCAGGTCTTCCACCCATTTTTAATCAGATTATTTGGGGTTAGGGGGGTGGGTCATATGAATTCTTTATATAATTTGGATGTTAACCCCTTATCAGATATATCATCTGCAAATACCTTCTCCCATAGACTAGATTCTCTTTATGTTCTGTTGATGGTTTCCTACACTATGCAAAACCTTTTTAGTTTGATGTAGCCCCCATTGTTTATTTTTGTTTCTCTTGCTTGTGGAGAAAAGAATTATCCAGAAAAATACTGCTAAGGCTGTTGTCAAAGACATTACTAGCTATGTTTTCTTTTTTTTTTTTTTTTAAGTTTTATTTATTTACTTGACAGAGAGAGATCACAAATAGGCAGAGAGACAGGCAGAGAGAGAAAGGAGGAAGCAGGCTCTCCGCGGAGCAGAGAGCCCGATGCGGGGCTCTATCCCAGGACCCTGGGATCATGACCTGAGCCGAAGGCAGAGGCTTAACCCACTGAGCCACCCAGGTGCCCCAGTAGCTATGTTTTCTTTGGGAAGCTTTATGGTTTCATGTCCCATATTTAGGTCTTTCATCCATTTTGAGCTCATTTTTTAGATAAACTGGTGAAAATAACTGGTTGAGTTTCCTACCACCATTCATTGAAGAGACTGTCTTTTCCTCATATATTCATGCCTCCATTGTCAAAGATTAGTTGACCATATAAGTGAGCACTTATTTCTGGACTCTCCATTCTCATGGATATATCTATCTGTTTTTGTGCCCCCACCATACTGTTGTGATTACTATAGCTTTATAGTAACTTAAAATCTGGGATTGTGAAAAATATTGGTATTTTGATAATGATTTGATTGAATATGTAGGTTGCCCTGGAGATTATGGACATTTTAACAATATCAGTTCTTCCAATACATGAGTATAGTAGTTTTCCATTTATTTATGCCATTGTAAATTTCTTTCATCAGTGTTGCACAATTTACAGAGTACAGGTCTTTCACCTCCCAGGTTAAATTTATTTGTAGCTATTTTAATTTTTGCTGAAATTGTAAATGGTATTATTTTCTCAATTTCTCTGATAGCTCCTTATTAGTATTAGAAATGCAGCAGATTTCTATATATTTAGTAACGTGGGACTTTACCAAAAATTTATTAATGAATTTAATAGAGTTTTTAGGGTTTTCTATATAATATCAGCTATAAATACAGAATTTTACTTCTTCCTTGCCAATTTGGATGCCTTTTATTTCCCTTTCTTGTCTGATTGCTATGGCTAATAATTCTAGTGTTGTATTGAATAAAAGGAGTGAGAATGGATATGCTCATCTTGTTTCTGATCCTAGAGGTAATTTCACTATGGAGTATGAATTAGCTGTTGCTTTTTCATATATGGCCTTTATTATGTGGAGGTATGGTCCTTCTGTACCCACTTTGTTAAGAGTTTTTGTCATGAGTGGATGTTGCACTGTGTATATGCCTTTTCTGTATTTTTTGAGATGATCATGTGTTTTTTTTTTAATCATTTTGTTAACATGGTTTATCACATTGGTTCATTTGTGAATATTGAACCACTCTTGCATCCCTGGAATAAATGCCACTTGATCATGGCAAATGATCCTTTTAAAAATGTTTTAAATTTAACTTGCTAATATCTGTTGAAGATTTTTGTATCTATATGCAATAGGATATTGGTTTGAATTTTTCTCTTTTTTGGTATTATCTTTGTTTAGTTTTGGTATCAGGGTAATGCTGGCCCTGTAGGATGAATGTGGAAGTTTTCCTTCCTCTTCTATGTTTTGGAAAAGTTCAAGAAGAATATTAATTCTTCTTTAAGTGTTTGGTAGAATTCACTGTGAAGTCATCTTGTTCTGGGCTTCTGTTTGTTGGGAGTTTTTTCATTACTGATTAAGTTCCATTGCCAGTATGCTCAAATTTTGTTCCTGAATGAGTGTCGGAAGATTATATATTCCTAGGAATTTATCCATTTCTTCTAGGTTGTCCAATTTGTTAGCATTTAATTTTTGTAATTTTTATAATACTCTTATAATCCTTTTTTTTTTTTTTTTTTTTTTTTTTTTTT
>NC_081563.1:59370784-59374982 GCF_022355385.1 Mustela nigripes
GGCTGCATAGTATTCCATTGTGTATATATACCACATCTTCTTGATCCATTCATCTGTTGATGGACATCTAGGTTCTATTTCCTCCTTTATTTCTGATTTTGAGTCCTCTTTTTTCCTTGATGAACCCGGCAAAAGGTTTATCAATTTTGTTGATCTTTTCAAAGAACCAGTTCCTGGTTTCATTGATGTTTTCTGTTTTGCAGTCTGTATTTCATTTACTTCTGCTCTCATCTTTACTATTTTCTTCTTTCTACTTGTTTTAGATTTTGTTCTTTTTCTGGCTTTTTTAGGTATAAAGTTAGGTTCTCGGAAATTTTTGTTTCTTATGGTAGGCCTATATAATTCTGAATTCCTCCTAGAACAGGTTTTACTGCATCCCAAAGATTTTGAACTATTGTGTTTTCATTTCTTTTTTTATTTCTTCTTTGATTTTTGTTGACTAATTGTTTTGCAGTGTATTGTTTAGCCTCCATATATTTGTGTTTTTCCGGGTCTTTTTTTTTTCTTTATGATTGATTTCTAGTTTCATAGTGTTGTGGTAAGAAAAGATCAAAAGATAATCCATCTTATGTTTATTGAGACTTGTGGCCTAACTTACTGCCATTTTGTTACTTGTTTTCTAATTGCTCTTGTACTTCTCTGTTCCTTCTCTTGTGATTTCATGGCTTTCTTTCATGTTATGCTAGGCTTTATTTTTTGTGTATTATAGATTTTTGATATATGGTTACCATTCATTAGCTTCATATTTAATGTTTTGTATATATAGCAGTGTATATTAAGTGGATGTTTGTAGAAGCCCAGACATATTCTAAAAACACTAAATTTGTAGTCCCCCCCATTGTTTTATGTATATGAGATCATATTTTACCATTTTTGTGTGCATCTTGACTTTTTTGTAGATATCTTTGATCTGATTTTGTGTTTTTACCTTCATCCTGGTTTTATAGTGGATCTTCTATTACCTTTACTGTGTGTTTACTTTTACCCATAAAATTTTTACCGTTACAATTGTCTTATTTCTAGTTATGGCTTTTCTTTCCACCCAAAGAATTCCCTTTAACATTTTTTTTATAAATCTAACTCTCTGTTTGTATTAGAAAATCAGGTACATTTCCTGGTCTTGAAAGTAGTGGCCTTGTGGAGGAGAGGTCCTGTGGTGCTCTATAGTGCATTCCCCATTGGTCACTAGAACCAGGCACTCCAGGGATGTTTGCTATGTGGGCCACATTCGCCCTGCTATTGTGACTGAGCCATGTTTGCCTTCAGACTGCCTGCTGACCCACTTTTCCTGCTGTGGGTGCACCAGACAGGGATTGGTCTCTTTGCTGTTGTGAGCCCACTGTGGGCATGTAGGTGGGTAGGTGGGCAGGCTCAGAGATCAAGTTAGCTGTCTGTAATTAGCCCCTGCACAGCTGCAGGTACACCGAATGGCAGATCTTGCTTTCTGCATGGCTAACCGAGAGGCTTTTGTTGATGGGCAAAGGGAGCAGTCAGACTAGATATCTGCAATTGCAGGTGTACCAAGCAGCAGGGCTTTTTCCCTGTACAGCCTCTTAAAGGCTCAGCTGTTGAAACTGCTGGCACATGGGTATATGGGGTTATCTACACTCTCACTGGGCAGCTGTCACTTTGGAGTGGTGCTGGGCTATTTGCAGGATGTGGCAGAGCAGAAGCCACTTTGGGGGGATGCCTATTGAGGCAGGTGGGTCTATGTGGAACACAGGGTGGGCTTGCCAGTGCTGGCAAGGTAGGTGGAGTGTGTTACCACTGGCTCCCACAAGTGCCCCCCTAGTTGGGAGAGAGGAAGATAAAGGACACCTCCCAGCAGTTTTGCTACTGGAGAAATATCCTGAAGAGTCCCTTCCCTTTCAGTGCATTCTGAGATTAGTAAATAAATCTTTGTGTATACCTCAGGCATTTTTCAAACTGCTGCTTCTATGCTCTGTCTCTGGCCAAGTTATTATAGTCCCTCTTTAAGGGTGGGGACTGAGTTTACTGTCATCCTTCAGCATTCCCAGAGTTAAGCCCACTGATTTTAAAAGCACCCAGATTGAGAAGTAGCAGGCTAAGCTGCACTGATTTTAAAAGCTCCTAAAACTAAGCCTCACTGGTTTTTGAAGTTAGATGTTATGGGGACTCATCTTCCCAGTGCCTGGATGCCTGATGTGGGGTCTAATCCTCTCCTTTCTCTCTGATTTTGGTGTTCCTCTGATTTGTGTCTAGTCTCGCTGGGGGTTTGGTTCCTAACTGAGTCTCTGCCCCTCGTAGAAGCCCTTTATGATGTGGCTTCCTCTCTACAGTTAACTGTGGAAGGTCTGTTCTGCCAATCTGCAGGTTGTTTTCACAGTGAGGTGCTTAAATGTAGCTGTTAGCTCAGTGTTCATGGGATGAGATCCTCCTCCAGATCCTCCTACTCCACCAACTTCCTTGAACCTCAACTTTACCAGATATTTTAAGTGAAATTGCACTAACCTAATATTGACAGTTTTACAGTATTGACTGTTGCAGCCGTGAATGTGCGCTCTCTCTTCATTTAAAAAGTCTTTGATGTTTGTCAATGGTATCTGGTAATTTCTCATAATTGTCTAATATTTCTTATATTTATTCCTCTGATCTTGTGTTGTTTTTCAAAAACCTCATTGAGATATAATAGACATAAAACATTGTGTAAGTTTCAGGTGTACAACATGTTTCTGATACAAATAAACTTCAATATGATTACCACCATAGTGGTGTTAGCTAACACCTCTATCAACACGATTACCATTTTTTTGTGACAAGACTTAACTCTTCTCTTTTAGCATTTTTAAATAAAATATAAAACAATTAATGTAATCACAATGCTGTGTATTTCATTCCCCAAGACCTATTTATAAGTAGAAATTTACCACTTGATCAACATCTTAATTCTGCCACGCCTACCCCCTGGCAATCGATGTTCTACTGATTCTGTAAGTTAAGGTTTTTAAGACTCTGCATGTTAAGTGGTACAGTGTTTGTCTTCCTCTGTCTGCAGACTTATTTCACTTAATATAATGCTCTCAAGGTCCATCCATGTGGTTGTAAATGGCAGGATTTCCTTCTTCTCATGGCTCAATTTATACATATATATCAACTGGTATATACATACATATATACATACTTATTGCATCTTCTTTATCCACTCATCCACTGATGGACACCTAGGTTCTTTGCCTGTCTTGATTATTGTGATTAATGCTGCAATAAACAGGAGTGCAGATATTTTTCACTTCCTTTGTATATATACCAAAAAGTATGATTGCAGGACTACATGGTAGTTCTGTTTTCAGTTTTTTAAGGAACGCCCATATTGTTTTCCACAGTAACTACACCAATTTATATTCTCACCACCACGGTTCCCTTTTCTCTGTATCATCACCAACACTTATTGTCTATTCTCTTTTTGATGACAGCCTTTCTAAAAGATATGTAGTGTTATCTCATTGTGGTTTTGATTTGCATTTCCCTGATGATTAGCGATGTTGAACACATTTTCAAGACCTTGTTGGCCTTCTGTATGTCCATCTTCTGCTAATATTTTATTCAGATTGGGTTTCTTTGTTGTTATTAAATTGTGAGTTCTCTGCATATTTTGGATATTCTTACCAGATATATGGTTTGCAAATAATTGGCTTTTCATTTTTGGACTGTTTCTTTTGCTGTGCAACAGTTCTTTAGTTTGATGTAGCTCCACTTATTTACTCCACTTATTTATTTTTGCCTTTGTTACTTACACTTTTGGTATCATTTAGAAAAAAATTGCCAAGACCCATGTCAAAGAGCATTTCCCTGTGTTTTCTTCTAGTTTTTGTTGTAAGACTACACCTATGTTAAGAAAGTCTGGGAAGCATGTTTAGTGGGTAATCATACACCCAGTGAAACACCTGTATCTATAAAAGTAATAGCCATTCAAGGGGAGAGCTAGCAGTTTATGTGTTACAATGAGATTTGTAGAATAGTACTTAGCAGAAGAAAATAGCAAAATGGGGAACCATTTTCCTCTCTATAATCCACATAGTCACAAAAATGGAAATATTTTTAAAACGCTATTCAAAGACAATTTGCTGTGGCACTTAATGTGCCTGTTTTCCTCTCTATAATCCACATAGTCACAAAAATGGAAATATTTTTAAAACGCTATTCAAAGACAATTTGCTGTGGCACTTAATGTGCCTGT
>NC_081563.1:59374992-59381924 GCF_022355385.1 Mustela nigripes
CTACATATCTGCATATAAAGAAATTCTTCCAAATGCATCATCTTTCCAAATATACTTCTTATATATGATCTTTCATATTTCTGCTATAAAGGCTATAAGGTTTATAAATTACCCATAGCCCTTTAAAATATATTTTGAACTTCTGATATAAAAGCTGATTTGTGCTTAATGGAGAAATTTAAAGAAGGCAATATTAAATATATAGTATAAAATGATAAAGAATATTATCACTGAGAGAAAACTGATAAACTCTGCTTTTTACTAAGCATATATTTAACAAAATTCAAATAATTTATTTTCCTTTTTATTACCCAACAGTAAATTGTGATGGTGTTCTCATATCATTAAAAAATCATTCAGAAGACTGATTTTTAATGCTATCTTCTTAACTAGGTCTTTTTGACTTTACTATAAAATCATGGTACCAGACAAAAATTGTATAAAATATGCAGTACATGATACATAAATGAAGGCAAAACTTTGCTCTTATACTTAAAATACCTCATTATTTATATAAAAAGCTTCTAAAATTAATCTACAAAAGAAGCTTTAAATTCTACAATTTAAAAATTGAACCATGAGAGGGGCACCTGGGTGGCTCAGTGGTTTAAAGCCTCTGCCTTCGGCTCAGGTCATGGTCCCAGGGTCCTGGGATCGAGCCCCAGGATCCTGGGATCGAGCCCCACGTCCAGCCCTCTGCTCAGTGGGGAGCCTGCTTCCTCCTCTCTCTCTCTCTCTGCCTGCCTCTCTGCCTGCTTGTGATCTCTGTCAAATAAATAAATAAAATCTTAAAAAAAAAAAAAATTGAACCATCAGAGACTATGGACTGTGAAAAACAATCTGAGGGTTTTGAAAGTGAGGTTGGGAGAGCCTGGTGGTGGATTTTATGGAGGGCACGTATTTCATGGAGAACTGGGTGTGGTGCATAAACAATGAAATCTGTTACACTGAAAAGAAATTAATTTTTTTAAAAAAGAAAAAAAATGGGTTTAACTATTTACCTACCCTGCTTGAGAGGCCACATTCTGTTACTTGACTTATTCTGATTCATTCATGCCAACCTACTTTTTGCTCCACTTCACCTATCTCTTCTTTATTGTGTCATGATGTCAGTTTTGATCTATACCTTCCTATCTCTAGTCATCTTTGCCTAAAGATATAATCCTAAACCCTTCATGATTATAAGCAACATCAAAGACTAACTGCTTTGCTTAGCTGCAGAGGTCTCTACAAGACTATTACTTGTAAAACTTAAAAGAGATTTATAGTTTTCAGTAAAGTTCTTTAGAATGTGTGTATATCCAACCTTTGTTGCTTTCTTTGTGGCAACATAACACTGTCAGTCACAAAATTTGACATGTTAAATAATACCAGTGCTTAATTACCTCAAGTATAGATTTTCTCTAAATTAGTATTTATTCTCAGGTCAGACCTTTCCATCATTTAAACAGTTAAACAGTATTTAGAATTCTAAAATATGTTAACTATATAATGAAACAAGATGTCATCTTTTCAGAATTTACCTAGTCATAAATTGACACTTGCAAAAAATGTTAGTAGTTTTTTCCTGTGGGGAAGGGTGCAAATATTACACTATTTGGGCTTTTACCCTATTTTTCTCCTTTTTAGAAAGGAGTCAGTGTTTCAAGTATTCTTCTGCTTTACTTATTTTCAGAATAGTAACTCGTGCTGATCCAGGCTGCAAATAAAAAATAATGAAGAATTTTATTCGAGGATTAGTATGTAATATTAAGAATAAACAGAATATGTCCAAATTTGGCCAGTGTAGAGTACAACAAAAGTATCTTCTAAGTAATCCCAAAATGTGGATAGACATGCAGTTATATGCTATAAACTTTAAGAATACCAGGGTGTGGTAGTCAGGAAAATTAAGTTCTAGTTTTGGCTAAAACTAGTCAAGACTAACCATCTAACATTTCAAAAGTCACTTTTTCGTGCCTTAGTTTGCTCATTTATAAAATATAAGGAGACAGACCTAGAAGAGTCTAAATCTTTTCAGCACTAAAATGTTATACATATGATTAGATGACCAGGTAGAATCCAATCAAGATTCTAAAGAATTCTAGACAACATACAACTCTAAAAAAAAAAAAAAATCATTTATTCATATCTACCTAATTGTACAAATCCATATTGAAAAAACTTAGCAGAGGAATTGCTTTATTCAAAGGTTCTTTTGGTTTAAATCCTCTTATATAGTGTTTGTTTTGCTACAAGAAATTTCAGTATAAAGTAACATCAAGGTGCCAAAGCAGAAAAGCTAATATAGAAACTGAATGATTTCTAAATAAATGCTGATTTCACATATTAGCTGACAAAAATCATAAAACTATTTATTTACTTTTGAGCTAAATTTGGATCTTACACTTATTTTACATGTATAAAATTCTCTATGTAATGTGTCAGAATTTATATCAATTCTTCAGGTCATCTTCCTGTACCCTTACCATGTGCCCTGGAAACCATGTTCACAAAACAATCTGTTATATACTTGGTCTATAAGGCTTATGAGTTAAAAACATGTTTTATTAAAATACCTCCTTTTAGGGGCACCTGGGCGGCTCTGTGGGTTAGGCCTCTGCCTTCAGCTCAGGTCATGATCCCAGTGTCCTGGGATCGAGCCCCGCATCAGGCTCTCTGCTCAGTGGGGAGCCTGCTTCTCCCTCTCTCTCTGCCTGCTCTCTGCCTACTTGTGATCTCTGTCTGCCAAATAAATAAATAAAAATATATTTTTAAAAATACCGCCTTTTAACCATTTTAAAGTTTACAAAATGGCTTCATGTTACCATAAATCTATATTCCTAAGGGAATCAGGGAACAGAGTTTTTATGTCACTTAATTCCCAAAGGCTTAAAGAAAATAAAATGCCCTAAATTCCCAGAGTTAATCATTCTTATAGTTTGCTATGAGGTAGAATTTAGTTTCAAGCTGACCTGTTTCAGCTGCTACCATCCACGTACATACATACCTTTCAAGAAATGCAGATATCAGGAATTCAGAAAGTATCCTAGTGATGCATTAGCATGCACTTCTATGGCTTTACAAGTGCTAACAGAGCTGGGAAGAGATATACTGAAAGTTCAATAACGTCACATTGGTAGATTGAAAACAGCCACAGTAGGAGTACTTAATCACAGACACAAGCAAATTGGGTAGGTTTTTGTTTTTGTTTTTCTTTGCTTTTGTTTTGGTTGTTAATCATTTAAGAGAACATCACTGAGGTGATCCCAGATTATAGTTCATGATAGAAAAATTTCCACCTAGCAAAGATCTATAACTGTATAAAATTTTTTAACATTCACATATCCTCCTCCAACTTTCTATAATTTGATTGGAAGGATAAAAGAGGGAGTAGGCTCCATATCATAAATAATTTATTGCATGTCTTTGAACCTATTTAATAGTGTTGTCCAACAGAAACAGAATGCAAGCCATATACATAATTTCAAATTTTCAAATACATCTCCAATCAGATGTTAAATTATCACTGGAAACACTTCAACCGCATTTAGATTTCATAAAATTTATAGTTGAAGTAGTTTTAGGTAACCAGGTTGGTCCACACATTCTTAATTTTTTTTTTACAATTACTAAATTAAGTATCAGTTTTTAACTTTAAATTGTTTAAATTTAAATAAATTTAAAAATTACTTCCTCAGTCATACTAGTCACCTTTCAAGACTTTACCAGCCACACATACTGGTAATTAGCAGACTGGCCAATGTAGCTCTATGGCATCTATACTACAGAAGATTCCCAGAGGCTTGGGCCTTATTCTGTGCCTGCTTAAAGTTTGCAATCAAATAAATTATTTCAATTATCAGTGCCTCAATTTTCTGAGACAATAATAATCATAGTAGAAGAATAGATTAATAGTTATAACTATTTAATAACCGAAGCTCTAATGATTGCTATAATCCCGAAATCACTCATAGGATACAGCAGCCACCATTTTTGTCATGTGTTGTTATTTAAACAACTAATTCATCAAATAGTAATTGCATTTGGAAGAAGAGTTTAACCTCATTAGGTGTTAGTAGCAATAAATGCTAAGAATTTATAGAGTGTTTTCCATCTTTGAAGAGCTTTACAGATTATAATATGCTAATAAAATAATATTGCATTTTTGTTAGTGAATTCCTGAGGCCAAAGAACTTTCTGCTCAACAAAAACCTTCAATAAATTGTCATACACTCTATACTACATAAATTCAAGTGTTAACATCTTATACCTGAGTGATGAACAGGACAAAATATTCATATTAAGTAACTTCTGATTTGAGAAGAGCTCTCTTGATTTTTAAATCTCATTTTTGTAGTAATTAACCTCTAAACTGCCATCAGAACCATAATAATACCATCCACTTTTACTGGCTTTATAGTTTTCATAGTGCTTACCTGCATCATTGTATTATCTCAACAACCTTAAAGATAAGAACAGGACATAGGTGTTGTTAGGCCTATTTGGGGGATGATATTGAAACAAGCTAAGAGGGGCACCTGGGTGGCTCAGTGGGTTAAGCCTCTGCCTTCAGCTCAGGTCATGATCTCAGGGTCCTGGGATCAAGCCCCACATTGGGCTCTCTGCTCCGTGGAAAGCCTGCTTCCTCCTTTCTCTCTCTGCCTGCCTCTCTGCCTACTTGTGATCTCTCTTTGTCAAGTAAATAAATAAAATCTAAAAAAAAAAAGCTAAGAGGTTTGGGCATAGTTACACAGTGATCAGTGTAAGAGCTGAAGCCAGAATCCAGGTATTGTGATTTTAGCCATAATTTAAAAAATCCTTACTAGATGTTGGAGAATATGTTGAACACAGTACATTACCTCACTTAATAGTCATGACAGTCTTGCAGCATATCTGTCTTACAGATGATGAAAGTGTGATGCAGAGATATTAGGCATCTTTTTTCCTGCGCTACCTAAATATCCAACACTTCACATTGCCTTAACAATCAGAAGTAAAATTGTTTACATTAACATAGCATTTGTTATGAAAAATGTGATGAAGATTTAAACACCATAAATACTTCCAGGGTAAATTTTCTGATAAAATTCAATTAGTTCTTTTTTTTTCTTTGCTGGGTAAATTCCATGCCTACTAGAGAGTTACCATGTTCCTGGTAAATTGCCTCTAAGAAGGAAGTAATACAAACTTGAGCACATACATGTAGATGCAATGGCAAAAAAAAAGACAAAATGTGAAAGAGAAACATGTTGTTTCTAGTAAAACTCTTTCCTTATCTAGAATTAGGTGCATTCAAAAATGTATGCACTAGGGCACCTGCGTGGCTCAGTGGGTTATGCCTCTGCTTCCGGCTCAGGTCACGATCTCGGGGTCCTGGGATCGAGGCCCCCCCATCGGGCTCTCTGCTCAGCAGGAAGCCTGTTTCCCCCTCTCTCTCTGCCTGCCTTTCTACTGACTTGTGATCTCTCAATCAAATAAATAAAATCTTTTTAAAAAATGTATGCACTAGAATAATATACAAAGATGACAATTAAATTGTTCTTATAAAATTTATAGTTTTTACAAATTAATAATCTAGACATTTGGAACACAAATCATTTAAGCAGAAGAAACAGTTGGCAAATATTTTCATGTCAGGTGGTATGCATGTTAAGTTTATAACCTTTCCTCTGTTTATTCAACGTAGGGTAACTTGATGTGACAGGGTATGACATATGGAATTTCAAAAATTCTTAAAAACAAAATATTTTAAAAGTATTTAAATAAATATTATTTTAAGGATCTATAGAGTATGAGATTATAAAGAATTTACTTCAAATGCTTAAATGCTTAGGAAAGTCTTTTACTCAGAAAAAAAAAAGAAATATTTGGCAATGAAGGTAAGGGAGGAATCTAGGGTCCTTTACTGTTAGAGTACCTACCAGCAAATATATATATTTATTTAGTGTTCACATACTTATTTGTTGACCTGACGATTCAAATACTAAATTTGTTTCTATCACCTACTTTTCCTTTTCTTCTAAAGCCTTTGCAGTTATTTCAAAGTCATTATACACTACTATTCCAAAGCATGGGGTTTCAACAAAGAGTATGGTTGGATCACAATATTTGCTTCTAAGGGGCTGAATTTTGTTTCTGTCATAGGAAAATAAATGTGTACTTTTTGAAGTAGACATTAAAATACACATCTGGAGGGGTATACATACTGTAAATGTTCAATGCAGTGAACACACAACTATAATGCGGATAATGAAACTTTATCAGCACCCCCAAAAGGCTTCCTTGTCATGCCTTCTCATACCTCCAAAGGATGAACACTCCTGACTTCTAATACTACAAATCAGTTTTACCCGATCTCATAAGGGAATCCTGCATCCTTATGTAGAAATACATGCGCTCACAAATAATGGACTGCAAGCTGGGTCATAGGGTAGTTCTATTTTCAACATTTTGAGGAACCTCCATGCTGTTTCCAGAGTGGTTGCACCAGCTTGCATTCCCACCAACAGTGTAGGAGGCTTCCTCTTTCTCCGCATCCTCGCCAGCATCTGTCATTTCCTGACTTGTTAATTTTAGCCATTCTGACTGATGTGAGGTGATATCTCATTGTGGTTTTGATTTGTATTTCCCTGATGCTGAGTGATATGGAGCACTTTTTCATGTGTCTGTTGGCTACCTGGATGTCTTCTTGGCAGAAATGTCTGTTCATGTCTTCTGCCCATTTCTTGATTGGATTATTTGTTCTTTGGGTGTTGAGTTTGCTAAGTTCTTTATAGATTTTGGACACTAGCCCTTTATCTGATATTTCGTTTGCAAATATCTTCTCCCATTCTGTCAGTTGTCTTTTGGTTTTGTTCACTGTTTCCTTTGCTGTGCAAGAGCTTTTGATCTTGATGAAATCCCAATAGTTCATTTTTGCCCTTGCTTCCCTTGCCTTTGGCGATGTTCTT
>NC_081563.1:59382024-59407236 GCF_022355385.1 Mustela nigripes
TTTCTTGATTGGATTATTTGTTCTTGGGTGTTGAGTTTGCTAAGTTCTTTATAGATTTTGGACACTAGCCCTTTATCTGATATTTCGTTTGCAAATATCTTCTCCCATTCTGTCAGTTGTCTTTTGGTTTTGTTCACTGTTTCCTTTGCTGTGCAAGAGCTTTTGATCTTGATGAAATCCCAATAGTTCATTTTTGCCCTTGCTTCCCTTGCCTTTGGCGATGTTCCTAGGAAGAAATTGCTGCGGCTGAGGTCGAAGAGGTTGCTGCCTGTGTTCTCCTCAAGGATTTTGATGGATTCCTTTCTCACATTGAGGTCCTTCATCCATTTTGAGTCTATTTTCATGTGCGGTGTAAGGAAATGGTCCAATTTCATTTTTCTGCATGTGGCTGTCCAATTTTCCCAACACCATTTATTGAAGAGGCTGTCTTTTTTTCCATTGGACATTCTTTCCTGCTTTGTCAAAGATTAGTGGACCATAGAGTTGAGGGTCTATAATAAGAGATGAGGAAGGACACTATATCATACTCAAAGGATCTGTCCAACAAGAAGATCTAACAATTTTAAATATCTATGCCCCCAACGTGGGAGCAGCCAACTATATAAACCAATGAATAACAAAATCAAAGAAACACATCAACAATAATATAATAATAGTAGGGGACTTTAACACTCCCCTCACTGAAATGGACAGATCATCCAAGCAAAATATCAACAAGGAAATAAAGGCCTTAAATGACACACTGGGCCAGATGGACATCACAGATATATTCAGAACATTTCATCCCAAAGCAACACAATACACATTCTTCTCTAGTGCACATGGAACATTCTCCAGAATAGATCACATTCTGGGTCCTAAATCAGGTCTCAACTGGTATTAAAAGATTGGGATCATTCCCTGCATATTTTCAAACCACAATTCTCTGAAGCTAGAACTCAATTACAAGATGAAATTTGAAAAGAACCCAAATACATGGAGACTAAACAGCATCCTTCTAAAGAATGAATGGGTGAACCAGGAAATTAAAGAAGAATCGAAAAAATTAATGGAAACAAATGATAATGAAAACGCAAAATCTGTGGGACACAGCAAAGGCAGTCCTGAGAGGAAAATATATATTGGGAGGCACTATATATATATAAATGCAGATTTAGTTTGTATTTTCCTTGATGATTCATGAAGTTGGATAACATTTTAGATATTTATTGAAAATGTAGATATATGTGTTGTGAAGTACCTTTTAAGACTTCTGATTATTGCTCTACTGAGTAACCACCCTTATTCCTTATGATTTTTCAGGAGTTCTTTAAATATTTTGATACGAATCCACTATTGGATATATATACTATAGATATTTTATCATACTCTTGGATTGCCTTTGTTTTAATATTCTCTTGAGAACAGAAGATTTTAGTGTTAATGTACTCCAATTTATGTACTACAAAGTACCCATTTTTTCCATTGTGTTTATTACATTTTGAGCCCTGTTTTAAGAAAGTCTTAGTGAGACTCTAAGGTCTTGAAGAGATTTCTTATGTCTTCTTTAAGATCTTTATTTTCCCTTTTGTATTTAGATCGGTGATCTATTCTAAAATTGATTTTTGTATACACTGTGGGGCAGGATTTAGAAATCGATGTTTTAACCACATAGATATCCAAATAACCCAGCATCATTTATTTAAAAGATAATCCTGGGTCTCAGTGGGTTAAGCCTCTGCCTTCAACTCAGGTCATGATCTCAGATCCTGGGATGGAGCCCCGCATCAAGCTCTCTGCTCAGTGGGGAGCCTGCTCCCTCCTCTCTCTCTGCCTGCTTCTCTGCCTACTTGAGGTCTCTCTCTATATATCAAATAAATAAATAAATAAATAAATAATCTTAAAAAAAAAAAAAAGATAATCCTTTCTCCACTGCAGTGTCACCTATATCATAAGTCAGGTGACTACATTATAACTATCTTTCATCATTATCACTGTTGCCATTACTACAGATTTGTAAAAGGTCTGGATTTTCAGTAATATAATTCTTCTGACTTTGTTGTTTAGAATTGCCTTGACTATTTGTTGGTCCCTTGCATTTCCATTTCCATTTTACAATCGTCAATTTACATTAAAGAAGTATGATTAGGACTCTAACTGGGTTTGCATTGAATTATAAAAAAAATCAATACAGAGAACTAGTATGTTCAGAATATTCAACCATCCACATGTTATATATCCTCCCATTTATGTAATTCTTCAATTTGACTTCTAATATTTCATAATTTTCCATGTAGACATCTTACATGTCTTTCCATGAATTTATTTCTAAGTATTTATTAGGCTATTTATGCTCTTGTAGACATAAAAATTTTACTAAGGTAAGCTTGACATACAATGTTACTTTAGTTTCAACTGTACAACAGTCATTCGAAAAGTCTATACTTTATACTGTGCTTACCACAAAAGTAGTTACCATCTGTCACCTTACAATGCAACTGCAATACCATACAGTGTATGACTTATTCATTCCGTAATTGGAAGCATCTTCTCCACTTTACCCATTTTGCCCACGCCCCATCCCTATCCCCTCTGGCAACCACTAGTTCTGTATTTATGGGTCTGCTTCTGCTTTTTATTTGTTTATTGAGTGAAATAATATGTAATTTCTTTCTCAGGCTTATTTTGTTTAGCATAATACACCCTAAGTCTATCCATGGTGTTAAAAAATCAAGATCTCATTCTTTTCTATGGCTAATATTCCAGTGTGTGTATGTGTGTGTGTGTGTGTGTATACACACATACATACATACCACATCTTTAGCTATTCATCTGTTAATGGGTATTTTGGTTGTTTCCATGTTTTGGCATTGACAATAACACTGAAATAAACAGAGGTACATTTATCTTTTTAAGTTAGTGTTTTATTTTAAAGAAATACCCAGTAGTAGCATTACTGGATCATATGGTATTTCTATTATTAATTTGTTGAGGACTCTCAAGGACTCTCCATCCTTTCTTTCACAGTGGCTGCACCAATTTACATTCCCATGAGCAGTGTATAAGGGTTCCTTTTTCACTACATCTTCACCAGCATTTGTTATTTCATGTCTTTTTGATAGCCATTCTAACAAGTATAAGGTGATACCTCACTGGTTTTGATTTGTATTTCCCTGATGATGAGTATCTTTTCATGTGTATGCTGGCCATGTCTGTCTTCTTTGGGAAAATGTCTATTAAGATCCTTGGTCCATTTTTTAATCAAAATTTTTTTTTGGTGTTGAATTGTATGTTATTTATATATTCTGGATATTAACTACTTTTCAGATATATCTCTGCAAATACCTTCTCTCAGTTACTATGTTGCCTTTTCATTCTGTTGACAGTTTCCTTTGCTGTACAATAGCTTTTCATTTTGGTGTAATCCCAATAGTTTTTGTTGTTGTTGTTACCCTTGCCTAAGGAGACATAGCTAGAAAAATGTTGCTATGACTGATGTCAGAGAAATTTATTGCCTGTACTCTCTTCTAGGATTTTTATGATTTCTGGTCTCACATTTACATCCTTAATCCATTAAGTTTATTTGTATATGGTATGAGGAAGTGTTAAGTTTAATTCTTTTTGCATGTAGTTATCCAGTTTTCCCAACACAATTTGTTGAAAAGACTGTCTTCTAACCATTATATATTCTTGCCTCTTTTGTTAAAGATTAACTGTATAAGCATGGGTTTCTCAGTTCTCTATTCTGTTCCACGGGTCTTTGTGTGTGTGTTGTGCCAGTACCATATGGTTTTGATTCCTACAGCTTTATAGTGTATCTAAAAATCGGATTGTGATACCTCCAACTTTGTTCTTCGTTTTCAACATTACTTTGGCTGTTGGTGATCTTTTCTGGTTCCATACAAATCTTAGGATTATTTGTTGTAGTTCTATGGAACATGCCATTGGAATTTTGATAGGGATTGCATTGAATCATTATATTGCAGACACAGATCAATGGAAGAGAATATAGAGCCTAGAAATAAATTCATACATATACATCAAGTATATTTGACAACAGAGTTGAGAATACTCATTGGAGAAAAGAATCATCCCTTCAATAAGTGGTACTGGAACAGCTATATGCAAAAAAATAAAAAATAAAAAAAGAACTAGGGGCACCTGGGTGGCTCAGTCGGTTTAGCATCTGATTCTTAATTTTGGCTCAGGTTATGATCTCAGGGTCCTGTGATCGGGCCCCACATTGGACTCTGTGCTCAGCAGGGAGTCTGCATCACAGATTCTCCTTCTTCCCCTCTCTCCCTCCCTCTCAAATAAATAAATCAGTCTTTTAAAAAAAAAAAAAAGAACTGGACCATAATATTACCCCATACACAAAAATTAACTCAAAATGGATTTAAATCTTGAACATAATGACCTAAAACCATAAAACTTAAAAGAAAACAGCTGGTAAGCTTCTTGGCATCAATGATGGCAAAGATTTCTTTGGATGTGACACCAAAGGCAAAAGGAATAAAAGCAAAAATAAATACGGAGGGCTACATCAAACTAAAAAGAAACCATCAACAAAATGAAAAGGCTACCTATGGAATGGGAGAAAACTTGCAAATAATATATCTGATAAGGACTTAATGTCCAAAATACATAAAGAACTTATAAAACGTAATAGCAGTAAACAAATAATCTGATTTTAAAATAGGCAGAAGATCTGAAGACATTTTCCAAAGACAACACACACAAAGGGCTAACAGGTACATGAGAAGGTACTCAACACCTTTAATCGTCAGGGAAATGCAAATTAAAACTACAATGAAATATCTACAATGAAGTATCTCACACTTGTGAGAATGGCTATATCAAAAAGACAAGAAATAAGTTTTGGTGCGAATACAGAGAAAAGGGAACCCTTGTACATGGTTAGTGGGAATGTGAATTGGTGCAACCACCATGGAAAACAGCATGGAATTTCATGAAAAAAATTAAAATAGAACTACTCTATAATCCAGCAATTCTACTTATCAGTATTTATCTGAAGGAAACATACTTACTTGAAAAGATACCTGCACCCTCATGCTTACTGCAGCATTATAGTAGCCAAGATAAGGAAACAACCAAAGTTGTTGTATATCGATGAATGAATGGATAAAGAAAATGTGGAAACCTGTACAGTGGAATGTTATTCATCCATAAACATAAAGGATATCTTGCCATTTGCAACATAACAATGCCCTCAAGTCCATCTAAGTGAAATCAGTCAGACAGTAAAAGACAAATACCACATCATCTCACATATATGTGGACTTTAAGAAAAATGATTCTCAGGGAAAAGACTGGTGGTTACCACAGGCGAGAGGTGGGCCAAATTGCTGAAGGTGGTCAAAAGTACAAACTTCCAGTTATTAAAAAAAAAATTAATAAATCTTGGAGATGTAACATAAAGCATGGTGATTATATTTAACTATACTGTGTTCTATATTTAAAAGTTACAGAGTGACTAAATCTTATCAGTTCTCATCATAAGAAAAAAAAATTGTGTGGTGATGTTTACTAATCTTATTTGGTAATCATTTCACAATATTTATATATATCAAATCATTATGTTGAATACCTAAACTAAATCAATGTTATATGTCAATTGTGTCTCATTAAGAAAAGGGAGAGAGAATAAAAAATAACATACTTAAGCCATAAGTCAGGGTCTAAATATATCAATTAAACAGATCTGTACAGTGGTTTAAAAAAAAAAAGACCTCATATATATTCTGTTTACCAGAAACTCATTTATTTTGTTCAACAATAATAACAGAGTTAGTTTAGTATAAAAATGGAAAAAGGTGTATCATCCAATCATTAGTCAAAAAAAATCAGAAGTGGCTCTATTAATATCAGATTAAAGTAGACTTCAGAGCAAATTACTAGAGATATTACCTAATCTAAAAGAGCAACGCACCAAGATGCCATACTAATAAGTCTAAAAGTGTATATACTAAAAATAGAGCTGCCAAATAAGTGAAGTTAAAATGACAGAATTTGCGGGGCGCCTGGGTGCTCAGTGGGTTAAGCCTCTGCCTTCAGCTCAGGTCATGATCTCAGGGTCCTGGGATCGAGCCCTGCATTGGGCTCTCTGCTCAGCAGGGAGGCTGCTTCCTCCTGACTCTCTGCCTGCCTCTCTGCCTACTTGTGATCTCTCTCTCTGTCAAATAAATAAATAAAATCTTTTTTAAAAAATGACAGAACTGGACAAAGAATTAAAGAAGCCCACAATTGTTAGAGACTCTCTAAACACTTGATAGTACAATTAGACAGAAAATCAGCAAGGACATAGAAGAACTCAACCACATCACCAATTACCCAACATTAGAATATTCTTCTCAATTGCTCATAAAACATATACTAAGACAGACCATATCCTCAACTAACAAACCTCAATAAACTTAAAAGAATTTAAATCATAGAGCATGTATTCTCTGCATTTAGTGGAATCAAAGAAGTCAGTAAACAATAAAAAAAAATCTAAATATAACAGGAAAATCCCCTGAACACTTGGAAACCAAACAATACCCTTCTAAATAATCCATGGGTCACAAAAGAGGAAGTATCAGGGGAAATTAAAAATTACATTGAACTGAATAAAAATGAAACTATGACAATGAAATTTGTGGGACAAAGCTAAAAATATATCAAGAGGCAAATATTTAGAATTGAACACTTACATTCAAAAAGATTAAAAGTCTCAAGCTAATCTACATTCTCACAAGAAACTAGGAAAAGAATAGCAAAATAAATCCAAAGTAAGCTGGAAAGAAATAAAAAGAAGAGCAGAAATCAATAAACTGAAAACAGAAAACAGCAGAGAAACTAAGGCTGGTTCTTTGAAAAAACCAGTAAGTTAAAAACTTCTATTAAGACTGACCCAAAAAAACAAAAAGAGAAGATTGACCATGCTTCTATCAACTTTGAAAAAAGAAATTTTGCCACATACCTTGTAGACATGAAATGGCTCATAAAGGAATACTACAAATAACTAAATTTGAATGCTCCAGAACTAAATTTGACAGCTTAGATGAAAATAGACCAAGTCTTCAAAAAGTATAAACTACCCAAACTCACCCAATATGAAAGGGTAATTCAAATAATCTCATAATATTAAAGAAATAAAATTCATAATTTGGGAACTCCAGGCCCAGATGGCACACATTGGAGTCTACCAAACTTTTTTTGGTGGAGAGGAAGGGAGTAAGCAAGCGAGAGTACAAGTGAGGGGTGGAGGGCAGAAAGAGAGGGAGAGATGGAATCTTAAACAGGCTCCACACTAAGCCCAACAACGGAGCTCAATCTCACCACTCTGAGATCATGACCTGAGCCAAAATCAAGAGTCAGAAGCTTAACTGACTAAGCCACTCAGGCACTCCTGGAGTCTACCAAACTTTTAAAGAAGAATTAACACCAATTCTACACAGTCTTTTCTAAAAAACAAAAAGAAAATGCTCCCACTCCTTTTATGAAGCCAGTATTACCCTGATATCAAAGCCGGGCAAACTGAGTACAAAAACAAAAACAAAATCTACATATCTGTAGTCCTTGTGAATGTAAATGAATAAAATCCTTAACAAAATATCTAGGCGCCTGGGCAGCTCAGTGGGTTAAAGCCTCTTCCTCAGGGTCCTGGGATCAAGCCGCACTTGGGCTCTCTGCTCGGCAGGGAGCCGGCTCCCTCCTCTCTCTCTGCCTGCCTCTCTGCCTGCTTATGATCTCTGTCAAATAAATAAATAAAATCTTAAAAAAAAAAATCAACAAAATAAATTCAACAATATGTTAAAAAAAAAATTACACTGTGTGGTCAAGTGGAGTACCTTAAGCATGAAAGACTGATATGATATTTGAAACTCAATTTAGCCCACCATATGAAGAAACTAAAGAAGACTCATGATCATAATAAGACAGAGAAAGCATCTCACAAACTAAGCACCATTCATCATAAAATCTCTTGGGAAAGTCAAAAGAGAGGGACTTCTCTAACTTGATAAAAGAGCCTCTATTTTTAGCATTACAATTAATGATCAAAGACTGAATGTTTTCTCCCTGGATGGGGAAGGAAGCAAAGATACCTACTCTCACTACTGATATTCAACAAAGTACTTAAAGTTCTAGCTAGTACAGAAGGTAAGAAAAGGAAATAAAAGGCATACAAATGGAAAACAGAAAACTGAAAACTGTCGGTTTACTAATGACATGATAGACTATGTAGAAAACTCAAGAAATCTTGAAAAACCTCCTAAAACTAATAAATGAGCTCAGCAGGTCGCAGGATTAAGAGAGCAAATTTGAAAATTCAGGTGTATTTAGATAAACAGGAATGAACACATAGACACCAAAATTAAAAATATAACACCATATACAGCTGCTCAAGACAACAAAATACTCAGCTGACAAACATTTTCAAGACTCTTCTGCTAAAAATTACAACACAATAATGAAAAAAATCAAATATTTAAGTCAATGTAGAGACATAGTTTGTTCATTGATTGAAAGACAACATCAGAAAGAAGTCATTTCTCCCCAAATTGATATACCAGTTTAACCCAATTCTTACCACAATCTCAGCAAGATTAATGGTAGATATAGGCAAAATCATTATAAAATTTATCTTGAAAAGTGAAAATAATTTTGAAAAAGAAAAGCGTATAGAGGGAAGTGGTAGTATACTAATTTTTAAGATGTCTTATCAAGTAATCAAGATTGTGGTATTGATAGAAGAATAGACACACAGATCAAAGAATCAGAACAGGGGACCCAGAAATTGACCCATACATATACTCAAATGACTTTTGACAAGGGTGCAAAAACAATTCACTGGAGGAAGGACACCTTTTGAACAACTGGTGATAGTCATGGGGGGGAGGGTCTCAATCTAAACCTCACACCTTATTTTAAAAAAAATGGATCATATGCAAATTATAAAATATAAAACAAAACTTTTAAAAGGTAAGACAGAAGAAAAATTTGAGACCTAGGGCGTGGTAAAGATTCTTAGATATAACACCAAAAATAATCCATTAAAGAAAAAAATTGAGAAACTGGACTTACTCAAAATTAAAAGCTTTTGCTCCATGAAAGGCCCTCTCAAGAGTATGATATACTATAAACTAGAAGAATATATTTGCAAACCATATTATCTAAAAAGGGCTCATATCTAGTATATATAAAGAAATCTCAAAACTCAACAGTAAAAAATAAACAATCCAATTAAAAATTAGGCAAAACACATGAAGATGCATTTCACTTTAAAGGATATAGTGGGGCACCTGAGTGGCTCAGTCTGTTAAGCATCTGACTCTTGGTTTTGGCTCAGGTCAGGATCTCAGGGTTGTGGGATCGAGCCCTATATCGGACTCTGTGCTCAGCGCAGAGTCTGCTTGTCCCTCTCTCTCTTTGCCCCTCCCCATGCTCACTCTCTCTAAAATAATAAATATTAAATAAAACCTTTTTAAAAAAATTTAAAAAGAGGATATAGGCTAGCAAATAAGCATATGTAAAGATATTCAACATCACTAACTTCTGAAAATGTAAACTGAGACCATCATGAGATACGATCAAACACCCATTAGAACAACTAAAATAAAAATATATAACAAAAAATGCTGACAATGATACAGATGAATTAGATCTCTTATACATTGTTTATGAGAATGTAAAATGGTATTCTCCTTCAGGAAAACAGTTGGACAGTTTCTAACAAAACTAAACATACACTGACCAATGATCCAGCAACTGTCCACACAAAATCTATACACAGTTGTTCACAGCAATTTTATTTGCAGTAGCCAAAAACTGGAAACAACTAATACGATGAACAATTAAACTGTGGCACATACAAATCATGAAATCCCACTAAGCAAAAAAAAAATTAAAAATCAACTACTGATACATGGAACAACTAGGATGGACCTCAAAGGTGATAGGTTTAATGAAAAAAGCCAATGTCAAAAGGTCCTGTACTATATGAATCGATATGCATAACATTCTTCTTTTTTTTTTTTTTTTGGATTTTATTTTTATTTATTTGAGAGGGAGAATGAGCAAGAGCAAGAGAGAGAGCACAAGCCAGTGGGGAGAGGCAGTGGTATTAGAATTTATTTTTGTTACTTGATTGCCCATGTTAATTATCCTCTTGACTATTCTTTTGAATTGATTATATTAAAATCAGTTTTGATAGGGACTTTTTTGCATCTGTTTTGGAATTAACAAAAAATAAAACATGGCCAAATGATTATCTTTTTCTAAATACACAATATGTACCAGAAGAATCATGGGCAACTTCCCAAAGAAATTCTGTGACAATGCACAGGAAAATCGTATTCCTGGACATTGTAACTGATACATCTATTTCAGCCATATGCATTGTGGCTCACAAAGGTACAATATAAGCACCCACTGCATTAGTAAATCTAGTTATTTCCCTATGAAATATGAAAAAAATTTATCTCTCATTTTGTATTCCCCATGTTACTTATTGATTGGAGGCAGCAGGAGAGAGGTCAAGAAAGTGATTTTTTTTTTTACCTTGCTCTTAATAATACAATAATAATACATTAAGTATTATAAAACTTCATTATATGAGCATATCTCCTAAAAATTAATATATACCCCCCAAAATCAATATTGTATGCTTTAGTTTTCCTAACTACCAAACTGGGAGGGCAAGGTGGTATTGGTACCCTTCACAATAATATTAGAAATAATCAGAAAGCAATCACAGCAAAAATATCTTAGAGCAGGATTTTTTTTTTAAACTAAAAAAAAATTTCAGCTTAACTTCTCAAGGAAAATTATATTTTTAAAACCTATATAATTTACTGCTGTCAAAGCATACCATATATCCACTAAACATGATTCTTATTTGTAGATTGTGGTAAAATTCTGGTCATTATCTGACAGGCCTCCATAGTATAGATCTCTGGGCAAGTACATGAAGTTCAGATGTGGCTACTAATAAAGACTAGAAAGCAGAATAAAGGAATCTCCACTATGCATTCCTTTGACTATTTATATGGCATTCTGAAACAAAGGCTTTTTTTCCAAAGGAGAAAATTCTAATATTACTAAGCAACACAAAATGTTATAGAAGAAATATAGAGACTTACTTGAAAACTGATTTGAGAGGATGTGAAAGTGTTCTGAGTTGTGGCATTATTAAAAAATTTTTATCTTCTAGTTTTAGACTACTCTTTACACCTAAAAATAGCTGTTTTTTCTGAAATTCTGAAAGTCCTTTCTTCAGTGAGAAGGCAAGGGAGCCAGAGCTATGAGTGAACTCACTTAAGAATTTTTCTTAAGCTCCTCGAAAATGGCAGGCTATACTCCTCTCATTTTGCTGTCTCCCAAAACTACAATGAGGAGGAAGAGAAGCAAAGAGTGGATAACTGACAAACTGATGGAAGAACCTAGCCTGCAAAAGACTGAGAACCAAGCCAAATTATATAAATCCAAAGGATAGGACCTAATCTGAATTTTTAACAGCAGCACTGGAAGCAAGACAACAGTGAATCAATACTTTCAAACTTCACAAGATCAATTATTTATTCACTAAAACTCTCAAATGATAAGGGAGACTACTCAAAACACTAAAAGAAATGGCAGTAACAGGTAACTATGATGTCAGGGTAGAGAGAGGGGATAAAAAGGACAAACAGGGGAAAGCTCCTGAAGAAGTAGTTTGATCCCCATTCCAGAAGATGGTTGAACTTCACCCAGACAGGAAAGTAGAGGTTTATTTTCTAGGGGTTTCTCTGGAGAGTGTAAAAGAGAATGAGACCCCAGGGTGGGTACCATGCTACAAACAGGGATTAAGTTATGTTATGCAACTAAGAAATGCTAAGATCCCTGGTGGTCTTTTCTTACTTGGCTCCAGAAACACTGTTAATCAGTACGTAATTTCCAGGCAAGAGATTTCAAAATTGCTCAAATAGTAAAGACCTGTAACATCTACAAAGGTACTAACATCCTGGGCTCCCCAATACATCCTCCCCACTGCCCAATTTACTGTATGTCTTGATAAAAACTCTCAATGAAGTATATATAGGTAAAACATACCTCAACATCATAAAGGTCATATATGAAAGACCCACAGCTAATATCCTCCTCAATGGGGAAAAACGGAGATGTTTTCCTCTATGCTCAAGAACAAGATGGGCATGTCCATTCTCACCATTATTTTTTTTAAAGATTTTATTTATTTACTTGTCAAAGAGAGAGAGAAAGAAGAGAGAGCAGAAGCAGGGGGAGCAGCAGGCTTCCCACTGAACAAGCAGCCTGATGTACGAGTAGGTCCCAGGATTCTGAGCCAAAGGCAGATGCTTAAGTGACTGAGCCACCCAGGCACCCCTCACCATTATTATTTAACATAGTACTGGAAGTCTTAGCCTCAAGCAAACAGACAACAAAAAAATGAAAGGCATCCAAATTGGCAAGGAAGAAGTCAAACTTTCACTCTTAACAGATGACATGACACTCTATGTGGAAAACCCAAAAGACTCCACCAAAAAATTGCTAAAACTAATACAAGAAATTCAGTGAAGATGCAAGATATAAAATCAATGTACAGAAATCTGTTGCATTTCTATGCAACCACTAATGAAACAGCAGAAAGAGAAATAAAGGAATCAATCCCACTTACAATTACACCAAAACCTATAAGATATCGAAGAATAAACCTAACCGAAGAGGTAAGAGATCTGCACTCTGAAAACTATAGATGACCCATGAAAGAAACTGAAGAGGACACAAAGAAATGGAAAAACATTCCATGCTCATGGATTGGAAGAATATTGTTAAAAATGTCTATACTACCCAAAGCAATCTACACATTTAATGCAATCCCTATCAAAATATCACCAGCACTTTTCACAGAGCTGGAATGAAGAATCCTAAAATATGTATGGAACTACAAAAGACCCCTCATAGCCAAAGCAATCTTTAAAAAGAAAAGCAAAGTTGGAGGCATCACATTTCAAGACTTCAAATTATATTACAAAGCTGTAATCATCAAGACAGTATGGTAGTGGCACAAAAACACATAGATCAATGGAACAGTATAGAACACCCAGAAATGGACCTACAACTATATGGCCAACTAATCTCTGACAAAGCAGGAAAGACTATGCAAAGGTAAAGAGACAGTCTCTTCAATAAATGGTATTGGGAAAACTGAACGACAACATGCAAAAGAATGAGGACCACTTTCTTACAGCATACACAAAAATAAACTAAAAATGGATAAAAGCCCTAAATATGAGACCACAAACCATCAAAATACTAGAGGAGAACACAGGTAGCAACCTCTTTGACCTTGGCTATACCAACTACTAGACATGTCTCCAGAGGTAAGGGGAAAAAAAGCAAAAATGAACAATTGGGACTTCATCAAGATAAAAAACTTCTGCACAGCAAAGGCAACAAAACTAAAGGCAACCAACAGAATGAGAGAAGATATCTGCAAATGACATACTGGATAAAGGGTTAGTATCTAAAATCTATAAAGAACTTAAAAAACTCAATACCTAAAAAATAAATAATCCAGTTAAGAAATGGGCAGAAGACTTTTTTCTAAAGAAGATATACAGATGGCTAACAGAGGCATGAAAAGATGCTTAACATCACTCATCATCAGGGCAAAAAAATCAAAACCACAATGAGACACCACCCTAATGAGATACCTGTCAGAATGGCTAAAATTAAGAACTCATGAAACAACAAGTGCTGGCAAGGATGCAAAGAAAAGGGAACCCTCTTGTACTGTTGTTTGGAATGCAAACTGGTGAAGCCACTCTGGAAAACAGTATGGAGGTTCCTCAAAAAGTTAAAAATAGAACTAGGCTACAATTGAACAACTGCACTACTAGGTTTTTACCCAAAGGATATAAAAATACAGATTCAAAGGAGTACATGTACCCTGATGTTTATGGCAGCATTATAAACAATAGCTAAACTATGGAAGAGCCCAAATGTCCACCCATGATGAGTCAATAAAGAAGTTGTGTGTGTGTGTGTGTGTGTGTGTGTGTGTGTAACACAATATTACACAACCATAAAAAGGAATAAAATCTTGCCATTTACAATAATGTGAATGGAGCTAGAGGCTATGATGCTAAGCAAAATAAATCAGAGAAAGACAAATATTGTATGATCTCATTAATATGTGGAATTTAAGAAACAAAACAGAGAGAGAGAGGGAAACAAACCATAAAGGACTCTCAATGATAGAGAACAAACTAAGGGTTGATGGAGGGTGGAGTATGGGCTAGATGGGTGATGGGTATCAAGGAGGGCACTTGTCATGTTGAGCACTGGATATTATATGTAAGTGATGAATTAATAAATTCTACTCCTAAAAATAGTATTACATTATATGTTAACTAACTAGAATTTAAATAAAATTTTGAAAAATAAAACAAATTACCCTGTGTGAAGCTGTTGCAGAATTCACTTAAACCTTGCCCACTGACTCCCTAGAATGGAGCTCTTATAAATGGAATAGGAAAGTAGAAACTATACTATTATTGTTCACTTCTCTCTTCCAAGGAGCCTTCATATAACTGTAGCAATACTATCTTTTCTTTACATAACCAGGTTTGTGAGTGCTACCTAGATTTTCAAAATCAGACATCTGCTGTCTAGTGAAATTCACGTAGATGGGTAGTAAAATGTTCCCTGATAATATCACTGGGTTAATGGAGAATCTGAGTCTTGGCTGATTATCATTATTCTCTCAGAAATTATCTTAGTAATCACAAATGCATTTGAACAGTTTAGTCAAAATAACCCCAACATTTGGGTATGAACAGAATTCATGAGCACTAGCAATGGAAGATGGGTTGTTTCCCTTAAATAGGAATTCCTAGTTTAAAGACTTAAGGTTCCCTACATTTAGACTTATTTATATTTATTTAAAACGGATAGTCAATTTTCACTTTTCTTTAATGAGAGACTAAAGTAGTTAAAGAATATATCCATTTTATATTGTCTGTATAGAAAACTGCTTTGTTGGGGGCCACTTCCCCATTTTTTCTTAGGCTTTATAGGTTAGATCAGTTGTTATTAACCTTGATAGACTTCTTCCACTTTTTAAAACAAACTGTTGAGGGGCAACCTGGATGGCTCAGTTGGTTAAGCATCTGATTCCTGCTCCGGTCGTGGCCCTGGAGTCCTTGGATGGAGCCTGCACTGGGCTCCCTGCTCAGCAGGGAGTCTGCTTCTCCCTCTCCTCCTTCCCCTCCCCCTGCTTGTGCTCTCTCTCAATTAAAATAAATAGAAATAAATTTAAAAACTGCCAAAATCAAACTCCTAAGTGATGACATGGATATATAACACACACACATAATTTTAATAATAGTGCATTTATAATTTAAAAAATATTTTTGTGATACTTCTAGACTAAAAGTCATAATGAAATATTAAATTGCTAATATCTGTGCTTAGAATCACTGTAAATTTAACAGCTATAAATGCAGTGTTGTACTGTTGACTCAACTACTGCAAGCTTCACCTCTAGGCAGAGCCTTAAACATAGTTAACAAACCAAGAAAATAAAGGACTTACCTGTCACTAGAACTGTAAGTGAAGGACTCAGTACTTAGCATGGCAAACAATGTAATTATCCAAGCCAGATGCTTCTGTTCCTACATTCCTGATCAATGGGTTATGAGATCTTTAGTTTTTTCTAATGGCTTGTTAAAAAAAAAAAGAAAAAAAGGAAGGGGAAAAAAAGAAAAAAAGGGGTGGGCCATGAAGGAACTCCTATTGTGCCAGCACTCTTCAATGTGAGGTCTGTGTCTTAAAGAAGTTGTACTTATAGGGGAGAAGTGTAAGTAGAAAAGCCTTCCAGAAACTCTTAAGCTAAAAGTAGTTTGTGATGTCCTTAAGCCCACTGTGGTGCTTCAGCCAGATACTTAAGTTTGAAGTTTGATCTTTTATACTAGGAGTAATCATGTGTGTGCACCCAAGTATGTGAATGTGTGTGCATGCATTTGTGTGTGTGTGTGTGTGTGTGTGTGTGTGTGTGTTAAATTTTTATTCTTATCTTCAGCTTTCAATTTTATCTGAGTCTCTGTTTAGGCAAAGCTGAAGTGACTGGACCAATCCCTAAGGATGTACCTTTGGAGAGCCCAGAGGTGACTATCCTCAGCAATGTTCTAACTATGGGAAAGGCTCTAACCCAGAGTGGCACAACCCACACTCCCTCCTCAAAGATAATTTCACTTTTCTGGGATTCACAGGTTATTTGCACAGCCTATTTTTCTAATCGTATTGCTCTGTTTAATGAACCTTCTCAAAAAAGTGTTGGCTTTGCCTGAGTTCTAGTTCTAAATTCTCCACATAATTTTAATTAACAAAGACAACTGGGAGGAAAAAAAATGGACACTGACACATAGCAATAACTAACCTAATCAAGAATGTTTTATTAGAGTTGAGCCCCTAAAGATAAGGGATACAGGCCAGAAGATGGGGAAGTCATGTGGCAGTATATCTAGTTCTACATATCTAAAAAAATAATCTCAAACATAAGCTCTGCATTAGAGGGTTGCTATGCCAGTAAATAATAACGTACTGCAATGTCACTGCATAGTAATTCTGACTTCCATGTCCGGTTTTTTCACCTTTTTAAAAAATTATTTGAGAATACACTGACATACAATGTTACATTTAATTCACGTGTACAACATAGTAATTCCACAAGTTTTACATTGTGCTGTGCTCATCCCAAGTGTAGCCACCATCTGTCACCCATACAAGGCTATTCCAATACCACTGACTATATTTCTTATGCTTTTTCTTTTATTCCTGTGACTTTCTCATTCTATAACTGGAAGCCTGTATATCCCACTCTTTTTTACTCATTTTTCCCATCTTGCCAACCTCTCTCCTCTGGCAACCATCAGTTTATTCTCTGTATTTATAGGTCTGATTCTGCTTTTTGTCTGTTTATTCGTTTTTGTTTTTGTTTTTAGAGTCCACATGTGAGTTAAGTTATATGGTATTTGTCTATGACTTTTTTCACTTAGCATAACACCCTCTAGGTTTATCAATGTTGTCACAAGTGGCATCATCTCATCCTTTGATGGCTGTGTAATATTCCGTTATATATATGTGTGTGTGCATGTGTGTGTATACATCACATCTTCCTTATCCATTTGTTTATTGATGGACACCTATATTGATTCCATACCTTGGCTGTGGAAGATAATGCGACATCAGAATAAAAAGTTTTGGTACAATGAAGGAAACCACCAAAAAACAACAAGGCAGCCTACTGAATAGAAGATGTCTTCAACATTGGGAAGGGTATGTGCTATGGTGAGTGCTGTGAAGTGTGTAAACCTGGCGATTCACAGACCTGTATCCCTGGGGATAAAAGTACATTATATGTTCATAAAAAAGAAAAAAAATCTAAAAATTTTTAAAAAGATGTCTTCAACTGATAAATACAGAAAGGGGTGAATATCTAAAATATACAGAACTTATATAACACCAAAAAAAATCCACAGTCTGATTTTAAAAAGGACATTTTCCCAATCAGAGAAAGACAACTATCATATGATCTCCCTGATGTGAGGAAGTGGAGATGCAACATTGGGGGGGGTGGTTAAGAGGGTAGGAGAAGAATAAATGAAACAAGATGGGATTGGGAGGGAGACAAACCATAAGTGACTCTTAATCTCACAAAACAAACTGAGGGTTGCTGGGGGGAGGGTAGTCGGGAGAGGGTGGTGGGGTTATGGACATGGGGAGGGTATGTGCTAAGGTGAGTGCTGTGAAGTGTGTAAACCTGGCAATTCACAGACCTGTACCCCTGGGGATAAAAGTAAATTATATGTTTATAAAAAATAAAAAAAATTTAAAAAGGACATTTTCCAAAAGAAGACATAGAGCCAACAGACACATGAAAAGCTGCTCAATATCACATCATCAAGAACATGCAAATCAAAACCACAATGAGATGTATCACCTGACATCTGTCAGAATGGCTAAAATAAAAAGACAAGAAACAACAAGTGTTGGTGAGGATGTGGTGGAAAAGGAACCCTCAGGTGCTGTTGGTAAAAATGTAACTTGGTGCAGCCACTGTGGAAAACAGTATGGAGTTTCCTCAAGAACTTAAAAGCAGAAATACCATATGATCCAATAACTGCACTACTGGAATTACCCAAAGAAAACAGGAAAACTAATTCAAAAAAATACTAGCCTGTTTTGTGTGTGTGTGTGTGTGTGTATGTGTGTGTGTGTGTGTGTGTGTGTTTCTCTACCTCTGGATAATTTCACAAAGCCTCACAAATCACGAGTTTAGGAAGGGACTTCACACTAAGAAACCTAAAAAGACTTACAGAAAATCTTATGTAGCAAGCAATAGACAAGAGTCATCAGGAGACATAATCAAAGCTGGAAACACCATTTTACTCTAGAACACATCCATACTACCCACTTTAGCTAAAGTTTCCTTGAGCCTTTCACAGTCATAGTTGTAACTAAATACCTCACATATAGCTTAGGGTTGTACATGTTCAGTCAGATTCACCTACTCTTCCCTGCCTCTCTCAAGTTACTTTATCACCCCATGCTCCAACGCCAACCATACACCAGAAGTACAAGCATACACAAGAAGTAACGAACTTATGGGGGTGCCTGGGTGACTCAGTTGGTTAAGCCTCTGCCTTCGGCTCAGGTCATGATCTCAGGGTCCTGGGCTGGAGCCCTGCATTGGGCTCTCTGCACAGTAGGGAGCCTGCTTCCTCCCCTCTCTCTGCCTGCCTCTCTGGCTACTTGTGATCTGCATCTGTCAAATAAATAAACAAAATCTTTTAAAAAAAATAAAAATAAAAAATAAAAGAAGTAACAAACTCGTAACAACCTCATATCCAATGATGAAGTCTGCTATTGTGGGAACCAATTTTCTAAAACTAGAAAGTTCTTAAACTTTTATTGGCTTAAACTCTGCTTCTACCACCCAAATCTATGCCTTAGAGTTAAATTTATGTACCAGATTACCACACAAAAGTTAAAATACATACAAATAATACTTAAATATTTAAGAAAAAATTACTAAGGATGCCATGTTCAGGGCAGCCAGGAAAGGAGATGCACTCAGCATAGCCATAGGGTTTTTTGTTGTTGTTGCTGTTTGTTTTTACTGTACCTTAATTTGCATAAAATACACATTAAACCACTGAAGATAATATACATACATATTTAAGTCATCTGTAATAACATCTTCTAGATGTGTAAAAGTTAATATATAAAAAATGTTGCAAACAAGGCAGAACAAGTACTTTAAAGCCAAAGTTTTAACAATTGGTTCAGTTAGAATTTTCATCATTCCTATAATACATTATATCAGTTGCAAGGAAATTTTATTCTTTTATATGGAAAAGAAATTTCTGCTTGAGGACTTCAACTTTAATCTGGAATTTTCAAACACTAATATGGTTGTATGGCCTTTTAAAAGCCTTTGGGTACAAGAATGATAAAATGTGGTTTTAGTTATTGGCATGCCTGTGCAACAAAGCATTTGGGAGATGTAACTGACAGGCCAGGAGTGTGTATAAAAGAAACCTATGCTTATGTCTGCTTCAGTGACTTTATTAGCCACACCCCACTTGTAAATTGTAAACTGTCACTCAAAGTAGCATAGTGATGTTTTAAACAAGTTGGGTTATAATACCCTACTTCTTTTGTCTTAATGCCTAAAGGTAAATTCAGAAACTGCTCCTATGTTTGGCTCATAAAAGCATCCATCTGGAAAAAGAAAATTAAATAATAAGCCCAAACAGCAAAAGAGCAATACAAAGATTTATCACACCATATATATGGTGTGACATATATATGTGTGTGTGTGTGTGTGTGTCTATATATATATATATGTATATATATTAATTATACATTTAAACATTACAGTTAGCAAATTCACCCATCATTATAGTTCAGCTATTTCAGACTGAGAACAAAGAAAATGATGTTATTAATTGTTGGCAGGTTTTTAACCAGTATTTTAAAACATTACTAATATATACTGAATTGAAATTACTATCAACAGCAGAAGCTTCAACTGGAGACCTATGGTGAAAAATTCTGTTTTAAAGCATACTGTATTTTATTAGAAATGCCTAACTTTAAAACATTAAAATAGATTCATAAAAAATATACATTGACATTATACTTTCCTAACTGTAATTTTGAACTGAAATAAGGGATAAAACCAGTATTAGAGTTTATTGCGTTCTTACTAATAATATTCTAAACATTTACTACTGAATGTTAGATAATTTAATCTTAACTAGTCTTAATAAAATCTGAACTATTGAAAAAATTCAAATTGTAGAGTACAGTATAGTCCATGAAAATTTCTCATAACCCCCTCCTTCCCTGACCAAAAACCTTACTTAGAACAAAATAACTTTTGTAGTTTAAATTTTAATTATGTAGTAATTCAGATGTCTAGCTTTTAGGTATTATTAAGGTTTTAGTCTTTTACCACAAATTACCAAATTGAACTCTGGTCAGTACTTAAACTATGAGGCAAAGATCTTTCAATCTTTACTACAATACTTTAGATTGCTAAGTAACTTAATATTCAATAGTGACACTTCTAATTTTTCATATCTGAGTGGATATGAAGGATATGTCAATGGATGGAGGCAACCTTAAGGGGCATTAGGTAGTTTAGTCTTTGTCTATGGATTCAACTGTAGGATTACTAGGCTTTTCTTTTTGAGGAGGACCAAACCACACAACTATGTCTCAGGAAGCCTATTTATCTGACAAGTAAGAAAAGATAAACACCTGTAAGTTGATGTTTAAAGCCCAAACTAGTTTTGAAGTAACAAGAAAGGGAAAGCTAACAGTTCAGATTTCAGTCACTTTTCATCTAAACCTATCAATGTGTGCACTGGTCCATTAATTATGTGGCACAGCACAAAATGATATGTTAGTCTTCCCTTTTACTCCAGGGTGACAGCTCTGAGGTAAGGTTTTAGTAGGGAAGAAAGAAAAATATTTCCAATACTTTATTTGTTGGTCCTACCAAAGTCATGAATGAAAATGAAAAATTCAAACTGAGAATCAAACCAGTTGTTTTATTGATCACTCTGACAGAACCAAAATAAATTTGAAGAGATGATCTAAAACCTAATATTCTAATGGACCCAGCTCTTCCAGGTTAATGAGATACTCTATCTCGTTTTGTTCTGTAAAGGGCTATACGGTAAATAGTTTAGACGTTTGGGCCACAGTTTCTGTCACAGCTACTCAATTCTACCATTGAGCAAAAGCAGCCATAGATAGTATATAAATGAATGATCAAGGCTGAGTTCCAATAAAATTTGTGGGCACTGAAATATAAATGTTATATAAATTTCACTTGTCACAAAACATTATTTTTCTTTTGATTTTTTTCCAACCATTGCAAATATAAAAATCATCCCTAGCTTATAGGTTGCAGAAAAACAGGCATCAGGCTGGATGTAGCCTGGTCATGTTTAGCAACCCTTGTTTAAGTAGGTTATTTTGATTCTTGTTTTATGGACTTATTTTTGTGCTTCAAAGGGAAAACGTGTCACTGGGATTTTTTAAAAAATCTTGTTTAAAATAAATATTAACATCTTCATCTTCAATATTATGTAAGTTATGCACTGTGCAAACATGGAGAAAAAAAATGTTAAATAAGTTCCAAGTAGGGCATGTGATGTGATGAGCACGGGGTGTTCTACACAACTAATAAATTACTGAACAGTACCTCTGAAACTAATGATGTATTATATGTTGGCTAACTGAATTTAAATGAAAATAAATAAATGAATAAGTTCCTGATGTTTATAAGCTACCCAAATTGGTGGTATTCTGGTATAGCAGCCTAATAGAGACAGTAATAAGAAACTGTATTTTTCACTGCTTGATGAATATAACACACCCAGATTATCCAAATTTATAAAGATTTTAAAAAGTTATTTTGGGGGCGTCTGGGTGGCTCAGTAGGTTAAGGCCTCTGTCTTCGGCTTACATCATGATCACAGGGTCCTGGGATCGAGTCCCGCATCGGGCTCTCTGCTCAGCAGGGAGCCTGCTTCTCTGTCTCTCTCTGCCTGCCTCTCTGCCTGCTTGTGATCTCCATCTGTCAAATAAATAAATAAAATCTTAAAAAAAAAGTTATTTTGGCCCATCCTGTCCTCTTAAAAGTAGAAAAACCAATTTCTCATAAAAACGAGTAATGGTAAAAGTTACCATTCAAATCTCATACAGAGTTACTTATAAAAAACCGAAGAGATGGGCGAGCCTGGTGGTGGGTATTAAGGAGGGCATGTATTAAATGGAGCACTGGGTGTGGTGCATAAACAATGAATCTTGGAACACTGTAAAAAGTTTTTTAAAAATTAAAAAAAAAACCCAGAAGAGCAGGATAATTCCCCTAGAATGAGAGGACTCTCAAAAAACATGCCCACAAGTACATGAAAACTGACCCTAATATTCTAAAGTAAGCTTAAATAAATGAATACACATTATGATAGAAATTATGAAAGAACAACATAAATCAGTATTAGAGAAATTCATAACTGTGGTGATTAAAGAAGCAAGACTTCTTAGAGATTAAAAAACTAAGAAAATGATTAGAAATAAAAGAGGAAAATCATTTCCGAATTGGAGCATAAACTAGATGTATCACAAAACCAAATAAACCCAATGGCCTAAAATAACTAGAAAATTTGAAGAAGAAAGTACTAGAAAAATAAATAATTGAAGGAAATCATCAACAAAATAAAAGGACAACTTACCGAATTGGGGAAAATATTTGCAAATCTTGTATCAGATAAGGGGTTAATACCCAAAATATATAAAGAATTCATACAACTTAATAGCACAAAACCCTAAACAACCAATTAAAAATGGGGAGAGAATCTAATAAGGTGCTCCAAATCACTAATCATCAGGGCAATGCAAATTAAAACTAAAGAGAGACATCATCTTATACCTGTTAGAAGGACTTGTGCTCGCTTCGGCAGCACATATACCTGTTAGAAGGACTATTATCAAAAAGACAACAAAAAAACAAGTGTTGGTGAGGATGTGAAGAAAAGGAAACCCTTGTGTACTGTTAGAATGTACACTGGTGCAGCCAGTATGAAAACACTATGAAGGTTTCCCAAAAATTAAAAATAGAACTACCATATGATCCAGCAATCCCACTCTAGGTGTAAAACTAAAGGAAATGAAATCAAGATCTTGAAGAGATATCCACACTTGCATGTTCACTGTACCATCATTCACATAACCAACCAACCTGTGCTATTGTTGGATCAATGGATAAAGAAAATGTGATATACAAACACATACACACAGTGGAGTATTAGTCGTCCATAAAAGAGAATGAAATCTTGCCATTTGCAACAACTGGTTGAACTTAGAAGGTATTATGTTAAGTGAAATAAGTCAGACAGAGAAAGACATACCATATGTCTTCATGTTTATGTGCAATCTAAAAAGCCAAACAGATGAACAAACAAGCCAAAAGAGAAACAGACCCATAAATACAAAGAACAAACTGATGGTTGCCAGAAGAGAGGGGAATAAAGGAATGGGTGAAGAGGAATGGGAGGTATAAGCTTTCAGTTATGGAATGAATAAAAGTCTTGGGCATTAAAGGTAAAACATCAGGAATGTAATCAGTCGTATTTTAATAGTGTTGTATGGTGACGTATGGTAGCTGGGCAGAGCACAACATACAGACCTCTCAAAGCAATATTTTGTATACCTGAAACTATGATTTTAAAAAAATCCTAGAAGTATCACAAAAATCTTTCCACAAAAATCATAGTTGACACTATGAAACACACTTTAATAACTCATGAGGTAGAATTCAGACCAAAAAGAGAAACAAGGACATTTTATAATGCTAAAAGATGCAATTTGTAACAAAGATTTAATAGTTCTGAAAATTCCAAACAATATGACAACAGCCGTCATTAAGCAGAAATTAGAAGGAATGCAAAGAGAATATACTTTCAATTTAACAAAGATCAAGTGGACAAAAAATTAGGATGTAGAAGACCTAAACAACATAATCAGTGAGTTAGATCTTTTAGATCTATAGTAAACTCTGAACTCTGATACTGGAGGGTTACCTTTTGGTAAATGTTCACAGAAACATTCAGGAAAATTAGCCCTATCTTGGGCTATGTACAAGGGAAACTGCAATAAACCTGTTAATATGAGGAAAAGAGAATATCAGGAAGAGTACTCTGAACTCAGAGAATAAAATGAGAAATGAATAATAAAATAAAAACTAAAAGGCCTGCTGGGGTGCACGACTGGCACAATCAGTAGAACGTGTAAGTCTTGATCTCAGGATTGTGAGTTCAAGTCTCACACTAGATGTAGAGATTATTTTTTTTTAATTAAAAGTCCTGTTACCTGGAGATTTGAAAACATAGTATTGCATATTCTTAGATCAAGTTAAATTGCAGAATTTCTTATAAATAAAAGTAATACATATCTAATATATCAAAATATTTGACTTACACAGGAAAATTTATAGCATTTAAGTTCTATTAAAAATGAAATTCGAAGACTCATGCAGAACTTAAAGCTAAGAAACAAAAACAAAGCAATCTTCTACCCCTCAAAAAAAGGAAAGACAATGTAAGTGAAAGCCAAAATTAATGGTAGAATTTCTTGTGTTTAATTTCTAGAAATTGAAGCTAGAAAACAGAAAAGGAACAGAATAAATCCAGAATTTGCTCATTTGAAAAAAAAAATCAATGTAGACAAATCACTAGCTACCCCTTTTCAAGGGGAAAAGGAAGGACACACAAAAAGAATTAGACATGATAAATGGGGAATGATGATCAAAACAGAAGAAATTTAAAGTATCAAAAGAGACTATTTACAGAACTCTGTGAATATATTTGAAGACTTCATTGGAATGGCCTTTTTTTTAAATTTTTTATTTTTTATAAACATATATTTTTATCCCCAGGGGTACAGGTCTGTGAATCACCAGGTTTACACACTTCACAGCACTCACCAAAGCACATACCTTCCCCAATGTCCATAATCTGACCCCCTTCTCCCAAACCCCCTCCCCCGAACAACTCTCAGTTTGTTTTGTGAGATTAAGAGGCACTTATGGTTTGTCTCCCTCCCAATCCCATCTTGTTTCATTGATTCTTCTCCTACCCACTTAAGTCCCCA
>NC_081563.1:59412236-59431448 GCF_022355385.1 Mustela nigripes
TGGGTACTGGCACAAAAACAGACACATAGATCAATGGAACAGAATAGAGAGCCCAGAAATAGACCCTCAACTCTACAGTCTACTAATCTTTGACAAAGCAGGAAAGAATGTCCAATGGAAAAAAGATAGCCTCTTCAATAAATGGTGTTGGGAAAATTGGACAGCCACACGCAGAAAAATGAAATTGGACCATTTCCTTACACCACACACAAATATAGACTCAAAATGGATGAAGGACCTCAATGTGCGAAAGGAATACATCAAAATCCTTGAGGAGAACACAGGCAGCAACCTCTTCGACCTCAGCCGCAGCAACATCTTCCTAGGAACATCGCCAAAGGCAAGAAGCAAGGGCAAAAATGAACTATTGGGATTTCATCAAGATCAAAAGCTTTTGCACAGCAAAAGTTAACAAAATCAAAAGACAACTGACAGAATGGGAAAAATACAGTATTTTTAACTTTACAACTCAAATAGGTATACCCAAGAATAAAAATAGTCTTTCAAAAAAATCCTTAACTGTTTTATAATCAGATCAGTGGCAGTATTATTGAGAATCCAAGAGTCACACGTGTGGTATAGAATAAAGCAAATGATAGTGATAGTATTAAGAACTAGGATTTTCAACATAAGAGAATGGTGATATAAGTACAGTAACACTGATGAAAAAGAAAAATCACTGGAGACCTGAACTTAAACTGACAATATCAGTATTAACTAATGATGTAGTATCTATTTTTAATGAAAGAGAAACTAAACCAAGCATCAAACAGGATAACAGAACAAATGGAAAAATATTCCATGCCCATGGACTGGAAAAACCAGTATTGTTAAAATGTCCATACTACCCAAAGCAATCTAGGAATGCCTGGTTGGCTCAGTCAATTAACACTCTTGATTTCAGCTCAGGTCATGATCCCAGGTCATGAAATCAAGCCCCTCTTCAGACTCTGTGCTGGGCATGGAGCCTACTTAAGATTCTGTCTTTCCTTTGCCCCTCTCACCCACCCCCCATTTGCTGTCACTCTCTCTCAAAAAAAGTTTTAAAAAACGTTTAAAAAAACCCTACCCCAATAAGCTACAGTTTCAATGCAATCCCTATCAAATATCATCAACAACATTTTTCACAGAACTAGGACAAATAATCCTAAAATTTGTATGGAACCACAAAAGACTTCAAATAGCCAAAGTGTTCTCGAGAAGAAAAGAATAAAGCTGGAGGTATACAATCCCAAATTTCAGGATATACTATAAAGCTATGGGAATCAAAGCAGTATGATACTGGCATAATAACAGACAATGCAGATCTATGGAAATGAATAGAGAGTCCAGAAATAAACTCATACTTTTATAGTAAGATCATCTATGACAAAGGAGGCAAGAATATACAATGGGGAAAAGACAGTCTTTTCAACAAAGTGTTGGGAAAACTGGACAGCTAAATATAAAAGAATGGAAACGGACCACTTTCTTAAGCCATACATAAACTCAAAATGAATGAAAGACCTAAATTGGAGACCTGAAATCATAAAACTCCTGTGAGAATATATAGGCAGTAATATCTTTTACATTGGCCACAGAAACATTTTTCTAGATAGGTCTCCTCTGGCAAGGGAAGCAAAAGGAAAATTACTTTTGCTGAACTATACCAAAATGAAAACCTTCTGTACAGTGAAGGAAACCATCCACAAAACAAAAAGACAGCCTACTGAATGGGAGAAGATATTTGCAAATGACATATCTGATAAGGGTTAATAACAAAAAATATATAAAGAAGTTATACATCTTAACTTTGCCCCCAAGTAATTCAATTGAAATCTGGACAGCTGAATAGAAATTTTTCCAAAGAAGTCATATAGCTGGCCAACTGACAAATGAAAAGATGCTCAGCATAACTAATCATCAAACTGAAACCACAAAGATATACATACCACCTCACACCACCAGAATGTCAAAAATCAAAAAGACAAGAAGTAACATGTTGGAGAGGATGTGGAGAAAAAGGAACCCTTGTGTACTGTTGATGGGAATGCAAATTGGTGCAGCCACTGTGGAAAAGTATAGAGATTCCTCAAGAAATTAAAAATAGGGGCAACTGGGTAGCTTGGCCTTTTAAGCATCTGCCTTTGGCTCAGGTCATGATCCCAGGGTCCTGGTCGAGCTCCACATTGGGCTCCCTGCTCAGTGAGGAGCCTGCTTCTCCCTCTTCCACCCAGTCATGCTCTCTCTTGCTATCTCTTTCTCTCTCACACATAAATAAAACCTTTTAAAAATTAAAAATAGAAATAGCGTATAATCTAATATTTCTACTATGTATCTACTAAAATGAAAACACTATTGCAAAAAGATATATGCACCCCTATATTTATTACAGCGTTACTTACAATAGGCAATATATGGAATCAAAGTGTCTATAATTATAATGAGTAGATAAAGGAGATGTAGTATGTATAAACACACATAAGAATATTATTCTGTAAAAAAAAAAAAAAAAGAAGGAAATCTTGCCATTTGCAACAACATAGATGGACCTAGGAGTATGATACTAAGTGAAATGAGTCAGAGAAAGATAAATACCATATGAGTGCACTCATATGTATAATTTAAGAAACAAATGAACAACAACAAAAAAAAGAAAACTCTTAAATACACAGAATGAACTGGTGGTTGCCAGAGAAGAGGTAAATGGGGTAATGGGTAAAATAGAGTAGATTAAGAGTACACTTATCTTGATAAGCACTGAGTAAATGCATAGGTTTGTACGCCAGAAACTAATATATTAATTATACTTCAATAAAAATTAAAAGGGGGAATTACTTATCTTTTAAGAGATACAATATAAAATATTTCAATAAAATAATCTGTCTAGGATTTGCTTTAATTATTCCAGAGAGTAGTGTGTAGAAGTGGTAAAGGATTGAGAAGAAATAAGATTGACCATAACTGATAACTGCTGAAGCTAGATGATGGAGAACTAGCTAAGGATCCATTATACTGTTCTCTTTGGTTTCAGACATGTTGAAATTCCATGATAAGGTGTGTGTGTGGGGCGGGGGGTAATATTTAAATAATAAGCTGGCATAAATAAAAATATCCTTGTAAATATCTTTGTAGACATTATGCTAGTGTTTAGGATAAATTTGAAGGGACAGTATTTCTAGACCAAAAAGAGAAATACTTTTATTTTTATGCATACTGCCAAATTTCCTTTAAGTGTTGATTTACAACAATATACAATCAACAGTATACGAGATGCGCATTTCTGAAACCCTTACCAACAATCTGAAAAGTTAGATAATCTGCTCAAGATCAGATGGCATGGCCAAGAATAAAACCCAGATAATGGTCAGTAATTATCATATTGCCTGAGTCAGATTATTAATTTGAACAGTGTTTAAATTTGCAGTTGAGTTCAAAAAAGGAGATGTGTGCTACACATCTTACTTACTTAGCTTACTGCTGTCATGCATTTGTCTTCTAAAATAAATGGCACTGTTTCCTTGATTATCTTATACACTGTTCTTTAAATCTGTCTCCTTTTGTTGGCTTTGCGCCTTCAAAGGAGACATCCATTCCAGTCTAAAATCTCCCAAAGATTTTCAGGGTATACACATTTCAAGATATGCAATACATGGAAGAATGAAAATCTTTTATGACATTGTTTGTTAAACTGACAGCTCTACTTAACAGAAGCCATTAAAATATTTACAAAGTAGCAGCTGCTCTTGTAAAAAAATACAGCTTTTTGGAGGCATAAAAATAAACAAGTTGGTAAGTACAAGGTAAGCCATTTGACGGCTTCTTTGTGTACATTGCACAAGATAAAGAGAATTCTGATATTTACAGACCAATTATACTGTAAAACCTTTTAAGTTAAAAGGACATGGACCAAGCAAGAACTGTTTACAAAAATTCTTCATACTGATCTTTTAAACAATTTAGATAGTCCCCAGACATAATCTTGTAAGAAGTATTAGGCTTTTGTTTTTTTTCTTTTAAATAAGCTTTGTTCTTAGAAGATAATTACATACATGTATACATCTAGAAACTGATTTGGGCATATGGACTACCAGTTTTAAATCTGCTCTAGAAAAACGAAATAAAATTCTAGATAATTTCTGCTTTCTGGCAAACATACAAGTTAACCAATTCAGTGAACTTTAATCCAAACTCTTCCGCTCTCTGCCTACGGAACAAAAATATATGACTATAAAAGTAATAGATCACTAAGGCTATAACCTCTCCCTATCCTATCCTCTGGCTTTACTGCAAAATTCTGCCTCTTTATATTTTGCTAATTTAAGACGTTATGCTTTGTTTACGAGGTGGCACCAAACTACTAGTCATGCCTACAACCTTCCCAGAAATTTAGTAAGCTCAATATTATATTTTTAAGTAAAGCCACACTAGTATAACTATAATCTAAGACCATCTGACTTAAAATAGTTAACTTCAGAATAAAGACACTGTTAAATTAATTTTTACTGTTCTTCCCTTCTGCTGACATTTCCCCCAACTGCAACAATAATCATTTGCTGCTACAAAGAAGCCTTTTAGTATCTTCCAAGAACTTTTCTTCTCTGCCTCTATGTTGTTAATCTTTATTTCTTCTGACCATTTTCCCTATCCTGCTATCAAACTCTAAGCCTATCAAGGACAGGGATTACTTTCTCTTCATGTTTATATCCCCTATCAGTAGCAACCTGCATAGAGCAGACTCTCAACAAAAGTTTGCTTATATGAATAACCAAAGCTTACTTTCACATTTGAAAATGGAACCACCTGAGAACTCCATTTATTGACATTTATACATTCTCATTTCAGGTTTGTGAATAGCAAAGAGTAAAAATGGCACATGGAATGGTATTCTAGAAAATAAGTTTGCTGATTAAAACACTCCCTACAAACATTTTTTTTCCTTAATACTAATAGATCTCTAAGAAGAATTTATTACTGACAATTACTGGAATCCAAACCATATGTATTTTGTAATAGACATGACAAAAACTGGTAACAATAAGAATTGGGAAAAGGACTCAATGTGAGGATAAATGCAATCATCTTTATCTGTGTTAAAGCATTTAGTTTTTACATGTTACAGTTTTACACACATTTTGTGGAAACTAGTGACTTCACTGTGGAAGGAGTGATTTTAGAAAGATAGGAGGCTTCAGGCCCCTGCTCCACGGAGACACCAACTTAAAAGCAATATAAAGAACAATATACCTTTGTGAGAACTTTAGAGACTAGTTAGGGGGCTATAGGACCCACACCAATACATAAACAAGAAAAGGGGTGGTTTCCAAAAAGAAGGAAAAAGTTCATTGCATTTTGCTCACCCTACACAATGCCCCTCTCCTCAGGCTGTGTGTTACAATAGGAAGAATACCACCCAGGAACCAGTCCCTCCCTTGAGACAGAAGAAATAGAGTGGAACTTAAGTACAGTGTCTGGCTTCTCTGGGACCTGCATAAGGAACTGATTTCTGTCCTTCCTAGCTCAGAGTGTTGATGAGATGCAGTATAGTCTGCTTATCAGGTTAGAGACCAGGTGAGGGCCTTGGTGCAATGGAACAGCAGAGGCTCTGCAGTCATGTAGGCAGACACTAGGCAGAAAAAGAAAAAGCAGGCAGAGGAATTTAACAGAAATAGAAACCGAAATAGAAAACTGATGGGGGAGGGGAGAATGAGAGATCAAAACAGTCAAAAGCACCCATATATACTAAAATCAAAGCACACACACAACCTCAAAAAAGACACATCAGAAAAGGTCTGAGAGGGCGCCTGGGTGGCTCAGTAGGTTAAGCTGCTGCCTTCGGCTCAGGTCATGATCTCAGGGTCCTGGGATCGAGTCCCACATCGGGCTCTCTACTCAGCAGGGAGCCTGCTTCCCTCTATCTCTCTCTCTCTGCCTGCCTCTCCATCTACTTGTGATCTCTCTCTGTCAAATAAATAAAATCTTTAAAAAAAAAAAAAAGAAAAGAAAAGGTCTGAGAGGCCCCAGAACCTCTAGCTAGTCCATTTTGTAATGATCTTTCCCAGTCCATAAAGACTAGGAAAAATGGCTATTTGTACAAATGACAAAATCTTGAGAAAAGATCACAGACATACAAAGAAACAGGGAAACGTGGTCTGATCAAAGGATTAAAAATAAGCCCAGAAATTGAAATTAAAGAAATGCATATGTATAAAGTTCCTAAGAACTTAAAGTAATTATCATGATGACCAGTAACCTTAGGGAGAATATAGATAATTACACAAATGAGGAAAACAATGCATAAACAAATGAGAGTATCTGTGAAGAGATAGAAAATATAAAAATAAAACAAAACACAAATTCTGCAGATCAAAAATACAATAATCAAACTGAAAAATTCACCAAAGTTGTTCAAAAACAGACTTCATCAGGCAGAAGAAAGAACTGGCAAGCTTGAACACAGGTCATTTGAAATCATTGAGTCAGAGGAACAAAAAGAAAAAAGAATGAAGAAAAGAATGATAGAGCGTAAGAGACTTATGGAACACAATCAAAGAGGCCACTATATGCATTATAGGAACCCCAGAAAGAAAAAAGAAAAGACAGAAAGCTCATTTGAACAAAATAATAGCTGAAAATGTCCCAAATATAAGGAAAGAAATGAAAACATACTCAAGAACTCAATGAATTCCAACTAACAAAAACACAAAGAAACCTACATTATAACCAAACTGTTAAAGTCAAAGAGAATCTTGAAAACAGCAAGAAAAAAAGACTCATCATGTACAGAGAAGCCTCAGTAATATGATCAGATTTCTCAGCACAAACCTTGCAGAGTGCAAGAGAACAGGATAATATACTAAAAGTGCTAGAAGAAAAAACTATCAACCAAGATTACTGTGTCCTATAAAAATGTGCCTTGAAACTGAAGAAGAAATCAAGATCTTCCCAAATAAAAGCTGAAGAAAGTCAGTACCACTAATCTGCCATACAAAAAAAATGCTAGAATTCTGCAAATGGAACCAGAAAAATGCTAGACAGCAACATGAAGTCATATGAAAGTATTAGGTTACCCAGTAAAGAAAGCTAAACACATGAACAAATATAGAATCCATACTATTGTTGCATAATCTACTTTTAATTCCTATGTAGCATATAAAAGATAAAAAAAAAAAACCTGTAAATCTATGTTAATAGGTATACAATATATAAAGATATGTTTTTTAACAATAACAAATTGGGGGGACAAAACTGTAAAGGACTGGGGCGCCTGGGTGGCTCAGTGGGTTAAGCCGCTGCCTTCGGCTCAGGTCATGATCTCAGAGTCCTGGGATCGAGTCCCGCATCGGGCTCTCTGCTCAGCAGAGAGCCTGCTTCCCTCTCTCTCTCTCTGCCTGCCTCTCCATCTACTTGTGATTTCTCTCTGTCAAATAAATAAATAAAATCTTTATTAAAAAAAAACTGTAAAGGACTAAGGTGTTTGTATGAAATTAAATTTATCAGTTTAAAATAGATTTTTTAACTTTTAGGATATTTTATATAAAATATATATATATTTTGATTATATAATCAAAATTATACAAGAAATACTAGAGACTACACAAAAAAAAGGAAATGAGAAAGAAATTGCAGTGTATCAGCATTCACTACCAAAAAAGCAAACAAACAAACAAACAAAAACACCCACAAAGGAAAAAAATGTAGTAAGGGAAATAAAAGACAAAAGCTGTAAGACATTAGAAAAGAAGTAACAAAATGGCAATGGTATGACCTTCTGTATCAGTAATTAGTCTAAATGTAAATGGATTAAAATCCGAAGTCAAAAGACATAGACTGGCTGAGTGGATTAAAAAAACACGATCCAGGGACGCCTGGGTGGCTCAGTTGGTTAAGCAGCTGCCTTTGGCTCAGGTCATGATCCCAGCGTCCTGGGATGGAGTCCCATATCGGGCTCCTTGCTCGGCAGGGAACCTGCTTCTCCCTCTGTCTCTGCATGCCTCTCTGCCTACTTGTGATATCTCTCTCTCTCTGACAAATAAATAAAATCTTTAAAAAAAAAAAAAAACATGATCCAACAATAGGCTGAAAGTGAAGGACGGAAAAGGTATTCTGTACAAATGATAGGACAACAAAGTTGTCTAGTATCAGACAAACAGATTTTGAGGCAAAAATTGTCACAAGAGACAAAGAAGTATATTATATAATAATAAAGAGAACAACTCACAAAGAGGATATCAAAGAGGATATAACAATTATAAATTTCTATTTAACAAACACTGACAAAATTGATAGGAGAAATAGAGAGTAACAGAATAATAGTGGGAGACTTCAATACCCTTCTTTCAATAATAGAAGAACAACCAGGCAGAAGATCAGAAAGAAAGGATTCGAGCAGTACTATACACCAAGTGGACCTAACAGACATATGCAGAACACTGACACAATAAGTAAAATACATCCTTCTCAAAGTGCACATGGAACATTCCACTGGACAGATCTTAAATCGGGCAAAAACATCCAAGTCTTAACAATATTAAGAAGACTGAAATCAGGGGCGCCTGGGTGGCTCAGTGGGTTAAAGCCTCTGCCTACAGCCCAGGTCATGATCTCAGGGTCCTGGGATCAAGCCCTGCATCAGGTGCTCTGCTCACATCAGGCTCTCTGCTCGGCAGGGAGCCTGCTTCCTCCTCTCTCTCTCTCTGCCTACTCCTGATCTCTTTGTCAAATAAATAAATAAAATATTTTTTAAAAAGAAGACTGAAATCATAAAGTTATCTGTTCTTAATACAATGGAATAAAACTAGAAATCAACAGCAGAAGGAAAACTGAAAAATCTATAAATATACATACATTAAGATTTGTCAGAGAAACAGCACAAATAGAATAGATAGATACATACATACATGCATACATATATGAGGCATTTATTATGGGAATTGGCTCACATGATTGTGGAGATTGAGAAGTCCCCCAATATGCCATCTGCAAGCTTAGAATCAAGAAAGCTGGTGGTATAATTCAGTCCAAGTATGAGGCCTGAGAACAGAAGAGCCAATGGTATAACTCCCAGTATGGGGCCAAAGGCTTGAGAATGGTGGAGAGGGAAGTAGAATGGAGGGGAATGGGGTTGCGTACCATTGGTACAAGTCCCAAAGTCTAAAGGCCCATGAACCAGGAGTTCCAATATCAGAAGGCAGAAGATGGATGTACCAGTTCAAGAAGAGAGAGGTACAATTCATCCTTTCTCTGACTTTTTGTTCTGTTTGGGTCTTGAATAGACTGGAAGATAACTGTCCACACTGGTGAAGTAGACTTCTTTACTTAGTCTACTGATTCAAATGTTAATTGCTTCCTGAACCCATTCACAGACATACCCCAAAATAATGTTTTATTGCCTATTCAGGCACCCCTTAGCTCAGTAAAGTTGACACATAAAATTAACCAGCAAAACATGGAGATTAAACTACACACTTTTAAATAACCAATAGGACAAGGAAAAAATCACAAGGGAAATTAGAAAATATCTTGATATCCAGGATCTATAATGAACTCCTCAAACTCAACACACACAAAACAGGCAATCATATCAAAAAATGGGCAGAAGATATGAACAGACACTTCTCCAATGAAGACATACAAATGGCTATCAGACACATGAAAAAATGTTCATCATCACTAGCCATCAGGGAGATTCAAATTAAAACCACATTGAGATATCACCTTACACCAGTTAGAATGGCCAAAATTAGTAAGACAGGAAACAACATGTGTTGGAGGGGATGGGGAGAAAGGGAAACCCTCTTCCACTGTTGGTGAGAATGCAGGTTGGTGCAGCCTCTTTGGAGAACAGTGTGGAGATTCCTCAAGAAATTAAAAATAGAATTTCCCTATGACCCTGCAATTGCACTACTGGGTATTTACCCCAAAGATACAGATGTCGTGAAAAGAAGGGCCATCTGTACCCCCAATGTTTATAGCAGCAATGGCCACGGTCACCAAACTATGGAAAGAACCAAGCTGCCCTTCAACGGATGACTGGATAAGGAAAATGTGGTCCATATACACTATGGAGTATTATGCCTCCATCAGAAAGGATGAATACCCAACTTTTGTAGCAACATGGACGGGACTGGAAGAGATTATGCTGAGTGAAATAAGTCAAGCAGAGAGAGTCAATTATCATATGGTTTCACTTATTTGTGGAGCATAACAAATAGCATGGAAGACATGGGGAGTTAGAGAGGAAGGGAGTTGGGGTAAATTGGAAGGGGAGGTGAATTATGAGAGACTATGGACTCTGAAAAACAATCTGAGGGGTTTGAAGTGGCGGGGGGGTGGGAGGTTGGGGTACCAGGTGGTGGGTATTATAGAGGGCACGGATTGCATGGAGCACTGGGTGTGGTGAAAAAATAATGAATACTGTTATGCTGAAAATAACTAAATTAATATTAAAAAAAAAGAAAAGAAAATATCTTGACACAGATGAAAATGAAAACACAACATACCCAAATTTATGGGATGCTGCAAAAGCAGTGCTAAGAGAGAAGTTTATATCAGTAAATGTTTACATTAAAAAGGGGAAAGATCTCAGATCAAAACTTAACTTTACACCTCAGGAACTGAAAAAGAAGATCTAAGCCCCAAGTTAACAGAAGGAAGGAAATAACAAAGATCAAATAAATGAAATGGAGACCAGAAAAAAACAATAGAAAAGACCAAGGAAACTAAGAGGTTTTTTGTTTTTGGTTTTTTTGGTTTTTTTTTTAACTTCAACAAAAATTGACAAGTCATTAGCTAGATTATGGAAGAAAAAAAAAAAAAAGGAATGATTCCAAAGTGAAAGGGGCTGCTACAACCAATACCACAGAAATAAAAAGGATTTTAGGTGTATTATGAACAATCACATGCCTACAAATTGTAAAACGTAGAAGGAATGGAAAAATTCTAGAAATGGATAAATCAAAAAGTCTAGGATTTGATGACTTCAAGGGAAATTCTACTACACATTAAAAGAAGAATTAACACCAATCCTCCTCAAACTTGTACTAAAAACTAAACAGAAAACAACATCCCAAACTCGTTCTATGAAGCCATCATTACTCTATGTAGGAGTGCTGACAATACTGATTTCACCTTTGGCCCACCATCTTGTTCATGTTCACCCAAAGACCTCTCTTGGGGTACATATTCCAGGCCCCTTAGAGATTAATACACATACCTTAGAAAGCCTGCCAAGGTCAGGATAGGGGGAGGCATGTTCTGGCCTCCCATGAGTCTGTCAGCAATAACATAGTCTTTTCCCCTCCTGACACACAGGTGGTGCCATAGAATCTAATTAAAGTTTAGCTATCAATTAGGTGCATGCAAACCCTTTGTGGTGTGTGTGAACACTTTGATCTCACTGCACTGTCATTTGTGGCCCCTTGCTCTAATAAAATCTGTGGACTAAGGTCTGGATTTTGTGGAAAATAACTGTGCAGTTGCTATGGATCATCTTCCACCTGATCTCCCCCCATCAATAAGTTACCCTTAATAGAACTCTGTGTAAACTGTAAGGAGTCACCTCCTTTGTTTTCCTGTCTCAAAGTGCCTTCTCAATTCAGGGTACTTTGATGTCCCTTCTCCACTTTCTAGCACCCTAATACCAAAGCCAAAGACACTAAAGAATAGACCACTATCTCTGATAAATGTTGATGCAAAATTCTTAACAAAATACTAGTAAACCAAATTCAGCAGCATATTAAAAAGACTATACTTCAAGTAATTTATTTCTGAAATGTAAGAACAGTTCAACCTACAAAAGTAAATTGATGTAATACACCACATTAACAGAATAAAGGACAGAAACTATGTATTTCTCAATTGATACAGAAAAGGCATTTAGCAAAACTCAATACCCTTTCATGATAGAAACTCAATAAATTAACTCTAGAAGGAAATTACCTTGACCCAAAAAGACCAAACTAAAATTATTATAATCCCACAGCTAACATCATAGTCAATATTGAAAAACTGACAGCTTTTCCTCTATAATCACGAACAAGACAAAGATGCCCTCTTTCTCTATTTCTTTTCAACATAGTATTAGAAATACCAACCAGCACAATTGGGAAATAAAATAAATAAAAGGCATCCAAATCAGAAACAGACTCTTAATTATAGAGAAGAAACTGATGATTGCCAGAGGAGAGGTAGATAGGGGGATAGGTAAAATGGGGATTAAGGAGTGTGCTTGCTGTGATGAGTACTGGGTGTTGTGTGCAAGTGTTGAATCACTGTATAGTATACCTAAAACTAATATTACACTGTATGTTAACTAACTTGAATTTAAATACAAACTTTTAAAAAATTCAGTGAACAATTTGTAAAGAAAATTTAAAAAACAATTCCATTTACAAGAGCATCAAAAAAATTAAAAATTTAGGAATAAACCTGAGGTAAAAGACTTGTACACTGGAAAATAGAAAACACTGCAGAAAGAAAATAAACACAGCACTAAGTGAAAAAAAGCATCCCTTTTGTTCATGGATTGTAGGATTTATTTTTTAAATGCCCATACATCCCAAAGGAATCTATGGATTCAATGTAATTCTTATCAAAATCCCAATGACATATTTTACAAAAAGAGAAAAACCCACCTAAAATTCATTTGGAACCTCAAAGAGACCCTGAAGAATCAAATAGTTTTGATAAAGAATAAACCTGAAGGACTAACACGTCCTCACTTCAAAACTTACTCCAAAGTTACAGCAATAAAAACACTATAGTACTGGCATTAAAACAGACATATAGACTGATGGAATAAAATAGACCAGAAATAAACCTTTACATATATGGCCAAATGATTTTCAACAAGGGTACCAAATCCATTTGGTGAGGAAAAGGAAAATCTTTTCAACAAATGGTGCTTGGAAAACTGGATATCTATATTTTTAAAAATGAAGTTGGACCCTTATCTTGTACTATATATGAAAATTAACTCAAAATGGATCAAAGACCTAAACGTAAGACTTAAACTACAAAAGTTTAGGGAGCAAAAAGGGGGAAAAGCTTCATGACATTGAATTTGGCAATGTTTACTTGGAGAGGATACCAGAAGTATAGGCAACAAGAGTAAAAATTTAAAACTTTTATTCATGAAAGGACACTATCAACAGAATGAAAAGGCAGCCTATGAAATGGGAGAAAATACCTGAAAATCATATGTCTGATAAGGGATTAATAATATTAATATAAAGTACTCCTAAAACTCAACAACGAGAATCAAACAACCTGATTCAAAAATGGGCAAAGGGACCTGAATAGATATTTCACCGATGAAGATAAACAAATGGCCAATAAGGACATGAAAATATGTTCAACATCACCAATAATTATGGAAATGCAAATCTGTATGCAAGATTATGCAAATCTGTATGCAAGAAATGCAAGACTGTAATGAGGTATCAACTCACACCCATTAGGATGGCTCAATTAAAAAAAAAATGAAAATGACAAGTGTTGGCAAAGTTGTGGAAAAATTGGAGCACTTTTGGTAGGACTGTAAAATGGTGCAACCACAAAGAAGACAACATGGTGGTTCATTAATTAAAAACAGTTGGGGCATCTGGCTGGATCAGTCAGAGGAGCATGTGACTCTTTATCCGGGAGTCATGAGTTCGAGCCCCACACTGGGTGTAGAGATTACTTAAATAAAACTTAACTAAAGAAATTAATTTAAGAAATTAAAAACAGAACTTACATATGATCCAGCAACCCCACTTACAGGTATATATCCAAAGGAAGTATAATCAGGGTATCAGAAAGATATTTGCACACCCATCTTTGTAACAGAATTATTCACAATAGCCAGAAGCTGGAAGCAATCCAAATTTCCATGCATGGACAAATGGATAAGCAAAATGTGGTATATACATATGGTGGAATATCATTCAGCCTTTAAAAAGGAGGGAAATCCTAAAACATGGAAATATGTTCTGCAGAGGGAAATATGCCAGTCACATAAATGCAAACACTACATGAAACACTTAAGTGAAGTATCCAAAGTAGTCAGATTTATAGAAACAGAAAGCAAAATGGTGGTTACCAGGGCTAGAGGAAGGGAAAGAGAAATAAATGGGGAGCTGTTTAATGGGTGTACAGTATCCATTTTATAAGCAGAAAAAAATTTTGGAGATCTTTTGTACAATAAGATGAATATACTTAATACTACTGAACTGCACACTTAAAAAACGGTTAACAGAGTAAACACACACACACACACAGTGTGGTCCTAAGACTTTTTAGCCTTTAATAAAACTTACGTTTCTTTAAATATATATTTCACAACTTCAACATGTTTCACAGTTTTTCTAAATAATGCCCTAAGCTGCCAATTTTAAAAAAGTTTGCTCTGTACATCGGTATGATGTGGGAATAGCAAACTCTCTACATACTTTAAAATTCCAATTAAAATGAGTAAATATTGGAAAAAATACATTCCTGTAAAAGGTACTTTCCTTTTTTGCTTTCAAATTGTGTTCTATATGTGGGAAATAAAATAATTTACTTCTCTTCATTTTATAATATAATAAAGTATTCCAGTAGCTGGTTAACAAAAACAAAAAATATTTGATTAATAAAATGCTGGATAAAACACTATGAATGGGGGTGGCGGGTGGCTCAGTCATTAAGCATCTGTCTTTGGCTCAGGTCATGATCCCCAGGTCCTGGGATTGAGTTCCGTGTCTGGCTCCCTGCTCTGCAGGAAGCCTGTTTCTCCCTCTTGCACTCCCCCTGCTTGTGTTCCCTCTCTCACCATCTTTCTGTCAAATAAATAAATAAAATCTTAAAAAAAAAAAAAGAAAGAAAGAAAAAACACTATGGGAAAGTTATGAATGGATTTTTAAACTTAAAAATGTGAACTTAAAAACACTAATTATTTAGTTACCAAATTCTCCTGGTTGAGCTAAGTGTCAGAATGACAAAAGTCATACAGGGACTAGGACTACAAGATTCACACTATATAGTTAACTGACAAATTTTTGAAAAGTTTCATCAGGCTGTGCAGAAGTTTTCCTGTAATCATACTTACAAAGGAGTTAGCAGAAATTTTACTTGATTTTTATTCATATCTCAATCATTTTTTAACAGAACTCCTGGCGCCTTTGGACAGAGGAGATAAGCTAAATGAAGCTTTTGTTGGCCTGTCTTTAGATCCTCAAGGAGAAGACACATTTCCAGATGACCTTCCTCCCTTTTGTTCAATTCAGAAACATATTATTCAACAAAGAACAGTGAATGTCTTCTCTAATAGGTAAGATACATTGAACTGAGAAAAGTGCTCCACAAAATATTTAGTACTAAACAAATATTCCCTGTTTAAAAGCAAACTAATACTTAAGCAAGAATATTTCAAAATGTCAAAGAAAAAAATATGCATTTTCTCATGATGGTGACTTTGCAGTAGTTTGGTCATGTGAGAGCAGGTATGATGGAGGAAGAATTCAATGTAAACAGAATATTGTTAGAGTGAATGTTATTCCAGGCCAAGATGAACATGAAATTACTATAACATATCAAAGTCTATTTTTATTCTGTTGTTAAATTTTAGAATTGTTAGATTATTAGATTAAAATATTTTAGTATATTTAGTATGTTTAGTATATTTAGGTTGTAATTCATATGATCATAATTATGCAACTTTGTCATTAGTTCCTGAAATCTGATAAATGATAATTTCATATCTATCTAGCTGAATATATAGGTTGTTAAGAAAAGCAGGATAAATGTGAAATAAAAATACTAAACAAAGTAATATTATTTATAATGGTAATTATGTTAGTTACCATTATAATTTGCTCTGACGCAAAGGTCAGCATACTTTTTGTGTAAAGCACCAGATATTTGGCTCTGTGGATCATATAGACTTTATCACAATCCTCAACTCTGCTACTGTGGTATGAAAGCAGCCACAGAAAATACATAAATAAATGAGAGTGGCTTTGTTATAATAAAACTTTATTTACAAAAACAGGCAGTGGCCAGGATTTGGCCCCTGTTCTGCAGTTTACATGTCTGCTTTTAGGGAACCCAACTACATGCAATAATTGTGAAAAGGCCATATTTTTTATATATATCATAAGAATTTCTTATGAGTTATACATATATACTTATAATATCCTTAAAGAAAATACCTTAAACTACATAGTTTGATTAAAGTAAATAAAGGAGCAGAATTTCCAGGTATGGCAGCGTTTAGAGGTTAGTAAATCCTCTCCCCAGAAAAGTTATAAACTGGACAAAAATTACCACTTCAGAGCTCTGTAAATCAAATAGGGGCAAACAACAGTTTGATAAGCATTTATTCATGAAAAAATGCTGAACTTCTAGCAATAAAGGGGAAATCTGATGTTCTGGAGCTGCTCCCATCCTTTCTTGACCCCCAAGCGAGTTCAGCATTCTAGTCCTACTAAGGTAGGATGGGCTGTGAAAAACAACAGCTGACTTGATTTGGAGCTTAGAGTGGAAGAACCTTGCCTGCAGCATTATCAATAAAAACAGCAAACTAACTTTAAGTAACAAATCTGATAGGAAATGAACCTAAAAAGCCACAGCTCTACTAGTCTGCTTAGGTCAAGTGACAGAATGGGGTCTAGGCAAAAAAAATTTTAACAGGAAGATCCTGGAATAAGAGAATCAAAGAGGGTCTAATTAAGCTCCCTACACATTCCTGATAGAGTTGTATGACCTTTTATCTTGTAGGACCCTAAATTTCCCCCTTTTGCTTCTTTCTTTCTTCACATCCAACTGCCAGAAGGTGCCTCTCCCTTTTTGCCCTTCTTCATCCATCCATCTCCCCACCACAGAAGCTGTGGAGTTAAAAAACTATCCCTTCACACTTCATGGTATAGTTCATGCTCTCATCTACAAGAACACCAGGAAGCAGACATCATACACTGGGATTTGGCATTTTTTCCATCTTATTTACAGTTGTCTGGAAGTTCTCTGTCAAGTCATGCTGAAAGTGAGGCTTTTATGTAGTTTCTTTTCTTGTGTTCTACATCATTTATAGAGGAAATACTGGGAAGTAGAAAGGAAGACAGCCACTATTATCTTCAACTACCAGGAAGCCTACTTCTTTATATACGTTTTTTAAAATGATTTCACTGGGGTATAATTTACATGCACCATAAAATTTGCCCTTTGTAAGTATACAATTCAATGATGTTTGCTGAATTTATAAAGTTATGCAACTACCACCCCAGCGTTTTTAGAACATTTCCATTGCCGCAAAGTTCCCCTGTGCCAACTTACAATGCATTCCCATTCCAACCTCCAGCCTGAACCAGTCACTGGTCTGCTTTCTGCCTCTAGAGGAATTTGATATAAATGAAATCTTATAGTCTGGAAACTTCATATAAATGAGCTCAGACAATATGTTGTCTTTTGTGTCAGGCTATTTTCACTTAGCATTATGGTTTCTTAGTTTCATACATGTTGTAGCATATAGTTTATGCCTTTTTCATTTCTAAATAGTATTCCATTGTAGGGATCTACCACATTTTGAATATCTACTCACCAGCTGCTGGATATTTTTAATTACTTCCAGATTTGGGCTATTATGAATAATATTGTTATAAATAGTCACATTTCAGTCTTCAAGGGGACATAATGTTTTCATTCCCCATGGGTAGATATCTAGGAATGGAATTGCTGGATCATATTTTAAGTTTATATTTATCTTGTTAGTTTTTAGAAACTACCAAATTGTTTTCCAAAGTGACAACATTGTATATACCCATCAGCAATGTATGAGGGCTCCGGTTTCTCCATATCTTTACCTGTGGCTGGTACTGTCTTTTTGATTATAATCATTCTACTGGTATAGAATAGTATCTCATTATGATTTTAATTTGCATTTTCCTAATGATTAATGATATTGAGCATTTTTATGTGATTATTAGCCATTAGTATATCTTTTTTGGTGAAACATCTATTCAAAATTTGTTCATTTTTATTTTTTTAATTATTTATTTATTTGTTTGTTTGTTTGTTTTGTTTAACAGACAAAGATCACAAGTAGGCAGAGACACAGACAGAGAGGGAGAGGAGGAAGCAGGCTCCCTGCTTCCTGAGCAGAGAGCCCGATGTGGGACGTGATCCCAGGACTCTGGGATCATGACCTGAGCTGAAGACAGAGGCTTTAACCCACTGAGCCACCCAGGCATCCCAAAATTTGTTCATTTTTAAAATAAGTTCTCTTATTATTGAATTATAAGACCTCTTTATATATTCTTAATTGTTAAGTCCTTAATCAAATATATGATTTGCAAATATTTTCTCCCAGTTTGTGGCTTGCCCTTTCATTTTCCTAATCATGTCTTTTGAAGTGCAAAAGTTTCAAAGTTTGGTAAAACCCGGTGTAGTTATAATTTCTTTTATTGACTATGCTTTTGTTTTGTATAGAGGAAATTTTTTTCTAACTTAAAATCACAAAATTTTCTCTTATGTTTTCTTCTGGAAGTTTTATAGTTTTAGCTCTTACACTCAATTCCATTTTGAGTTAATTTTTATGTATGATGTGATATAAAGTGTCTAAGTTCATTATTTTGTACATGAAAAATCAGTTACCTTTATACATTTGTCAAAAATCAGTTACCATAGGTGTAAAGATTTATTTCTGAATTTGGCATTCTGTTCCAGTGGTCTCTATCTACCTTCACACAACAAAGTGCCAGACTTAGTCATACTGAGGGCTCCATTGAACTAGACTCTTCCAAAATGCATTCCAATACCACAAAAATAAGCAGGAAGAAGATGAACACTTATATACAGTTACTTCAAAGAAACAGAAAATGACACCAATGTATATCAATTGAAAAAAATTCTCACCACCCCCCCCAACAAAACCACCATGAAGTAGGAGAAAACTCTAACAATACTCCATGAAAAATTAAATTTATTCAAACAAGCAGCTGGGTACATGGAAACCCACTCTGAATTAGAAGGACAAAAACAAAGAGGAAGAGGTGGGGGTGGGAAAGGAGGAAGTTCATTGCATTCAAGAAAGAAAGAAAAGAAAGATATCCTTTTTTTTTAATTTTTTATTTTTTTATAAATATATATTTTTATCCCCCCCAGGGAACAGGACTGTGAATCATCAGGTTTACACACTTCACAGCACTCACCATAGCACATACCCTCCCCAATGTCCATAACCCCACCCCCCTTCTCCCAGCCCCCCTCCCCCCAGCA
>NC_081563.1:59431848-59591848 GCF_022355385.1 Mustela nigripes
AAGCTTTTGATCTTGATGAAATCCCAATAGTTCATTTTTGCCCTTCCCTTGCTTTCCCTTGCCTTCCCTTGCCTTTGGCGATGTTCCTAGGAAGATGTTGCTGCGGCTGAGGTCAAAGAGGTTGCTGCCTCTGTTCTCCTCAAGGATTTTGATGGATTCCTTTCTCACATTGAGGTCCTTCATCCATTTTGAGTCTGTTTTCGTGTGTGGTGTAAGAAAATGGTCCAATTTCATTTTTCTGCATGTGGCTGTCCAATTCTCCCAACACCATTTATTGAAGAGGCTGTCTTTTTTCCATTGGACATTCTTTCCTGATTTGTCGAAGATTAGTTGACCATAGAGTTGAGGGTCTATTTCTGGGCTCTCTATTCTGTTCCATTGATCTATGTGTCTGTTTTTGTGCCAGTACCATGCTGTCTTGATGATGACAGCTTTGTAATAGAGCTTGAAGTCCGGAATTGTGATGCCACCAACTTTGGCTTTAAAAAGAAAAATATCTTAAAAATGAAATATTTTAAGGCACCCAAATGGGAATAAATTCAAATTAAAATTTAATAAAAGGCACTGAAAATGGCAGAAAACAAGACAATGAAAAGGAGATAAAGAAAAAAAGACAAGGGAGAAAGTAATGGAAAGAGAAATAAGGCGCAGAAGTAAGAGCATCTGTACGATTTGATTCACTGGAATCAGAATTAATATTTAAAACTATAATCCAGGGAAATGTTTCAGAAAGAAATATTTTTTAAAAGATTTGGTTTACATATCAAAAGATTAAACCAAGAGGTCCCTGGGTGATGGTTCAGTCGGTTAAGCATCTGCCTTCAGCTCAGGTCATGAACCAGGGTCCTCGGATGGAGCCCCACATCAGGCTCAGCGGGGAGTCTGGTTCTCCCTCTCCCTCTGCCCTCCCTCCCACTCATGCTCTCTCTCTCTCAAATAAATAAAATCTTAAAAACAAAAATTATACCAAATGCCTGAGAAAAACTGTTATAAAAATCAGTTTGAAGACATATATTAACAAAATTCTTAGATTTCAATTATTAGTTTTAAAAATCTGCAAGGCCTCCTTGTAGAAAGATCAAATGTTGAAGAATTAAGTAAGCATCACACTTTTCAAAAATAAAATACAAGGTAAGGCAAAAGTAGAGCAACAGTTTTTTAAAATGCAATGAAAAGAATTGTAAACCAATGATTTCATATCTATCCAGGCTCTCCTTCAAGTATCAAGGCTAAAGAAAAATAATTTCCATGAACCCTTCTTGAGAACATACTATAGGAAAAGCTTCATCCAACCATGAGATAACTGGAAGAACTTCAGCAAAAGAACTAATTCTGAACATTTTAATACATTTAAGTGTAGACAAAAGACCAGAATGAGGGGCACCTAGGTGGCTCATTCTGTTGAGCAACAGACTCTTGGTTTTTGCTCAGGTCAGAAGCTCAGGGTCCTGGGATCCAGCCCCACAATGGGTTCCACAGTGGGTACGGAGTCTGCTTGAGGATTTTTTCTCTCCCTTTCTCCTCCCCCTACTCACACACACATTTGTGCATGCACTCAAATAAAAAAATAAATCTTTAAAAAAAACGGGAAGTAGAAAGGTAAATGTGGAAGACATGTGCAGGTATTAAATAGAAATGATACAACTAAAAAAATGGGAGGGGAACAAAGTGAAAGAGAAAAGTAGACTAAGCTGTGATTGTTGTAGAGACATAGGTGGAAGTTAAAAGACAACAATAAACACTGATACATCAGATAATTAAAGGTTAACTAAGAAGAGGCTAAGGGCATTAGAAAAGATATCAGTACAAAGATAACCACTAAAACTAAAATACAAACCTTCCCAAGAAATACACCCACTTAAGAAGTATAAGCAAATATTATAAAATTCATATAATTATAAAATATTCATAGAGATATCAAGAACATCAGTCATATCAATATCAATTAATATAAATAGATTTACCTCATCTATTAATAGAAAAAGATTTTTCGTATGCCCACAAACCAAGATCCAGGTATATTCTGTATACAAGAGAGACATCTAGGAGGCACCTGGGTGGGTCAGTCGGTTGAGCTTCTGACTATTGTTTTTGGTTCAGGTCATGATATCATGGGTCCTGGGACTGAGCCCAGCTTCAGGTTCCATGCTCCGCAGGGAGTCTGCTTGAAGATTCTCTCCCTCTGCTCCTCCCCCAATTTGTGCTAAAATAAATAAATCTTTAAAGAGATATATCTAAAATAAATTGATCTAGAAAAGCTAAAAATAAAGAGATGAGAAAAGATAGCCTTGGCAAATGAAATTAAGAAACCAACAGAAACCCTGGTTATAGAATGAACAGAATTCAAGCCCCCAAGTATTAAATATTAACAAAGACATACTGACCTCCAGGGGTGCCTAGGTGGCTCAGGTCATGATCTCAGGGTTCTGGGATTGAGCCCCCGCATCAGGTTCTCTGCTCAGCAGGGAGCCTACTTACCCCTCTCTCTCTGCTTGCCTCTCTGCCTACTTGTGATTTCTCTCTCTCTCTGTCAAATAAATAAATAAATAAACAAAAATTATTTAATTAAAACAAAATGAAATATTGATGTCCAAATTTTGCAACAAAGATAAAACCAATATGTAAGCACCAGTTAACACAGAAACCACCTCTATGAAGTTACAACTATAGAAATGCAAGGAAACATAGATACTAATAACAGGAGACTTTAACTCATTATTCTTATTATAAAATAGATTAAGTAGGCAAAAAATAAGGAGAAAGAACACCTAAACAATATGACTAATGTAGATATTATGGATATTTATCAAATTCTACACTCTGATAATGGAAAATAGATTTTTTCCCCAAATATTCGTCAAAAAAATAAATGATCTTATATTAGGTTCCAAAAGGATATCACTAAGTTCTATAAGAAAGAACTATTAGAAATACTCTGTGATCACAATGCAATACAACTAGAAATGTTTAACAAGAAACAAAATGACCATCCTCCTAGAAATTTTAAAGCCTTCTATTAAACAACTCTTGCATGAAAGAAGAAAACACAATGTGAATTTTTTAAAAAAATAATTATAATGAAACTGCATATCACAATCTATGGGATGTATTGAAAGTAATGATTAGAAGAAAAGTACTATCACTAAACACTTTATTCAGAGAAAATGAAAAAACAAAATAAACTAATTCCAGTGTAAAAATCTGAAAAATAACAAGAAACTAAAGCAAAATAAGTAAAAGGAAAGGAAATAATAAAGATAAAAGCAAAAATTAACGAGGCAGAGTGGAGGTTAGGAAATTCTCCTAAATGTGTAGAGAGTAAATATTTTAGGCTTGTGGGGCCATATGTTCCTTCCTGCAATTACTCAACTCTTGTTCCAGCACAAAAGCAGCTGTTTGTAATACATGAAATGAATGAACATGGCTGTGATCCAGTAAAACTTTATTTATACAAAGAAGTGACTAGCTGACAGGCCACAGTTTACTGACCCCCTAAGGTAGAAGTTTAAAAACGAAAATAAAAATTATAGACCTGACTAAATCTAGATGTTTTTGAAAAAAAGAAAATAGACTTGATCAAACTGACTTGCTCAAGATAAAAAGAGAGAAAGCATAAATATACAAAATAAGAAGTGGCACACAGAGGAAGGAATTAACCATTGTAACAGATTTTTTTTTTTAATCATAAGAGAACACTTTCTAGATTTCCATGCAAATACATTTAAAAGCAGAAGAAAATTTCCTAGGTAATTACAAATCGCCAAACATAACCACCATTAGATTTAGAAATCTGAAGCAGACCAATTTCCATGAAAGAAACAGACAAAATTCTTAAGTACCATATGAAAAAGGTCCAGATGTTTTGATTGGCGAATTCTACCTCCAAGCCTTGTTCAAAGGACAGATATTTTAATTTGCTGTATGAACTGTTCCAATACATTAAAATTAAAGAAAAACTTTCTACAGTACAAAAAAATGATGACTACAAGTGAATAGTACCCATAAATACCAATGTAAAAATAATAAGGATTACCAAGTAAAATTCAACCCCTAGATCTATCTGACATTACAAGGTTGGTTCAATGTTACCAAATCCATTGAGATCATACTGCATACTAATAGATCTATGGTTAATAAAAATCACATGATTATTTCTATAGATGCTGAAAATGCCTTTGACAAAATACAACCATCTTCCTGATAAAAAAAAAAACACTAAAGAAAATAGGAATTGAGGATATAGTCTCACATAAGTATATATACGTACATGCGTATATAGTTTTATATATACATATATAACTTAGTCCTAATGCTAGTATCTTTTGAAAAAATTATTTATTTTTTCAACATAGCACGTACCCTCCCCAATGTCCATTACCCAGGCACTCCAGCTAGTATCTTATTTAATGGGGAATCACTAAGAGCATTTCTGCCAAGATCAGAAACAACACAAGAATACCCACTATCTCTGCTACTACTTAGCACTGTTCTAGAGTTATTAGCCATTACAATTAGATAAATCAACTAGATCAAAGGGCAAACCATGGCCCACTGGCCAAGTCCAAACCTGCTGACTCTTCTTATAAATAAAGTTTTATTAGTACATCCATACCCCTTCATTTATTTATCATCTATAGTAACTGGGACCTGTGGTCCTCAAAGCTTAAAAATTTACTATCTGGTACTTTGCAGAAAAAGTTTGCCAATCCTTGAACTAGAGAATAAAAATTGGTAAGGAAATAAAACTATCTTCATTTGCAATGATAGGACAATATAACAGAAGAGCCCGAAGAAATCAATGATAAAACATAATCAAATATTTTAAAAATATAGTAAGGTAGAAAAATGTAAAATTAATGTATAAGAACAACAGTCTTCATATACACAAACAAGTTAGAGGATATAGTGATAGAGGAAATCTCCATTTATGTTATCAACAAAGATTAAATATTGAGGAATAAACCAAACACCAAATATGCAAAATTCACATGTTGGAAATTTTAAAAACTGTGACATACATAAAAATGGGCTTGAGAAAATGGGAATATATCCCCTCTTCTCGAATAGGATGACTCAATATCATAAAGATGTCAGCTCTCTCTAAATTAATGTATTGTACTAAATTATTAAATTAACTAAATTTAATGTAATCCCAATAAAAAGACCAGCATATTTTTTTATTTAGTCAGACACGGTGTTATTAAGGCTAACATAGAAAAACAAAAAAAAGAAGACAGTATGAGAGGGGAGCTAGTCCTACCAGATACTAAAACATCCTAACTATAAAGCTTTATCACACTGTCACACTTATAATTTTATTCTTATGTGATTATTAGATTAATAACTGCTTCCTCATTAACCTATAAACTCTATGAAGGCAAAAACCATCCTGATTCTTAGATACTATCATTTCTTTAAGCCTTAGCACAATGCCTGATGCACAGTTGGAACACTGCACTCTGAGTTCTCAAGTGATGGGGGAGGAATATTATCTTATATACAGATATAAGGAATATTATATACAGATAAGAAACAAGCAAAATATGTAACTAAAGGTCATTCAGTTAATGGTAAGTACTAGGAAAAAATACAAAAAACGTTGGTGATTAGAGAAGGCACTATTTGAGTTAAGGGCTGAGTAACAAGGAGTCATCTATGTGAAGATGTGGTATATTGCCAGTGGATTCCAGGGAGAGGTAACTGCACATGCAAAGGCCCTATGACAGAAATAAGTTTGCGAGGTTTGAGTAAAAGAGAGCCAATACAGCTAAACTATAAAGGGGAATGGAAAATGATAAATTAATAGGGCCTGTAGGCCATGTCAGTGTGTATGATCTTTGTTTTAATTGCAGTGAGAAGACAATATAGGATATTAGTGTGTGTAGTGTGCAGAATAATGGCCTCCCAAAGATGTCCACATCCTAATCCCAAGAATGTGTAAATATGTTATTATTAATTGGCAAAGGGGAATTAAGGTAACAGGTAGAAGTAGGCTGCTAATCATCTGGCTCTAAAATAGGGAGTTCATGCCAGATTATCTAGATGGGCCTAATGTAATCCTTAAATGTGAAAGAGGGTCCTTAAGTGTGCTGGAGGAAGGCAGAAGAAACAGTGTCCAGTAACTCACGGTGAGATAGGCTTAACCTACCACTGACTGCTAGCTCTGAAAATGGAGGAAAGGAGCCATGAGCCAAGGAATGCAGAGTGGCCTCTAGAAGCTCAAAAAGGCAAGAAAGTAGATTATTCTCTAGAAATTCCAGAAAAGAATGCACCCTGTTTAAGTCACTAAATTTGTGGCTATTTGTTATGGCAGCAAGGAGGAATTAATACAAAGTGTTAGGATGTGTTCTGTATTTTTAATAGATCGTTTTAAATGACTCGGCTGACCTGATAGGGAAAGCTGCCTTGACATCAGTGGAAATTTGACATGAGGCCTGTTTTCACACTTCACCACCTGAATGCTAGGGCTCAGGGCTAAATTTGAATACCAGAACTGCAATGGGGAAGTTTAGCTAAAAGTTTTGTCTAGAGGAGTTCAGTAATGTCTCAGGCTCTAAAAGAGATAGAAGCAGAGAAGAGAGAATGGCAGCATGGCCCACAGCATGGGCCCATTCACCAGGGATTAAGGGTATATCTACTTTGGCTCACTGTTGTACTCACAACATCCAACCCGGCACCAGCCACAGAGTGAACATTCAACAAATATCTCATCCATGAATGAATGAATGAATGAACCATAAAATATCAGCCTACTTTATAAAATGTCCTCTTAATTTTAAATCCTTCCTATCCATTATTAATATTCTTCATATGCTTATATGACTGAATAAAATTTTAATTTCTGGGTAGCCTATGGCAAAATAAACTGAATTAACTTGAACAAAATATGCTGCAGAAGCCAAGTGAAAACTGATTTTGAATAGACTGTACTATGCTTGAGTTTATGAACAAAGTTACTTGAATGTAAACTGTATGAGGACAGAATTTTGTTTTGTTTTGTTTTCCTCTCACTGATGGATCCTCCAGGACATAGAAAAATGCCTGGGATGTAACAGATGCTAAATAAATATTTACTGAATAAACAAAAGAATTATTATTATTATACAAGAATATATAGAATATAAGAATATATAGCTGGTAATAAGTGTGTTAAGTTTACCCCAAAATAATCAAGCATTTGCATACTAATAGCAGTTACAACATCTAGGGTATAAGTGAGTGCTTTTTATGTGAACTGACTGAGATTTTATACTTTGTATGTCACTACCACTATTATTCAAATAGTTGGTTTTCATATTTTTTATGTGGCTAGGATAAACATTATTCAAATGGTTAGTTTTTCATATTTGTGACATCACAATTAAAAAAAGTTAAGCAACTCAAAGAAAAGGCAGTTTAGAAAGAAAAAGGGCAGAGTGAGAGGGGCAATGATAAATAAATTAAGTGATCCTAGGACTAAATATTTAACTTTAGATTTGATACTGTTCTAAACTATTTATTATATTTAAAATAACTCCGTTTCTCTCTCCATTTCTTCAATTTTCCCATTTGTATTAGCTTATCCTCTTCAAAGGCTAAGATTCTTTACTGTAGAGCAATCAAATCTTATATTTGTAACATACATATCTACCTTTATATTAACTGTCATACATTAATTGTAATACTGGTTTCCTGCTATTGCTATCTGAATTCATGCCTAAGAAACTCCAAATGAAATACTGTCCTGTTAAAAGTTACTACATTTTGGCTTGGTTTTATTTGATTTGTATCTAAGCAAATTTCTCTTAAGTTAAAACAAACAAACAAACAAAAAACCCCTATCTATCCATAATCCTTATGTGTTCCTATAAACAATATACTTGATGAAAATTTTCAGTGTTTACAAAACAAAGAAAATTGTCAACAGAATGCTTGGCGGTAGACTTCCCAGAAAAAAAATTTACAGCCTATAATTCATGGAGATTGGCTCAAAACAAACTGTCCCTGCCAACAGAAAATCTGACAATTATTCTGTTGTCTAATTTGGCTCAGCTTAAGTTGACCTTGTTTATTCATCTCAGTCTTTTAGTTCTTGTTAACTTGGCATAAGAAGAGAACATATGGCATATGTCTAGGAAGTCCATTTCTGCATCTTAAACTGAAATAAATGTAGACTATGCTGAGCATTTCCAATGTGTGGCTATTAAGGTAACTTAATAGGTATATTACACAGGACTGATTAAGTTCAAATTATCCCCAAGACAGTTTTCGGTTTTATGGGCAGCAAACATAACACAAGTAAAGACACCTTTTTCTAAGCCTCAGTATATGACTAAAACTGAACAATTTTAAACATCTTTCCAAAGAAGACCATCAGTCTTAAGCTCTTTGAAAACATAAAAATTAAAGGGTATTGGCATTTTGACAACTGAAAGATATTTATAGGTTTTCACTGGATCTCTATGTTTAAGAAAGCTTATCAAGGCAATGTGGGGAAGATATATAATGACAGCTGGAGAACAAAAAAGAATATTTCTATTTTCTCTTCAGCCTAATCTGGTCTCCAATGGATTTTCTTATTTTCATCTTCTGACTCACTAAAATTGACTGTAAAAGAGGAGTTTCATTCTGTTGTGGCTTTGATGTGTCTCAAGAAAAGCTATGAAGAAAGGAGGTTCTTTACAGATTGATTCATGGTTCTATTATAGAATCGTAGTTCTCCAATACTAGAACTAGAAAAGCAAATACCTTGAAAATCCAAAGCTCCAAAATTTATGTATCTTAAGGGTTAGGGTTTGGGTTTGGCATGTGTTCTTTTATTTAACTAAGTGAAATGAAAAACACAGGAGTATAATTTCATGTACAAAGCCTTACTAGTGTTATACATCTTGAAACCCTTTTCCTTTATTAGTGGACTTCACCATACTTCTTACATAGTACTTTTCTTCCACAAAGCTCAGAAAACTCAAACTTCATAACTTGGCATTTAAAATATAACATTTCAGCTATGGGGGGGAGGTCCTTACTACCTATATATTCATCTTCTGAAACTCTACAGTTATATGAGTTTACATAGAGCAACAACAGTCTTTATAATGTGAAATATTTAAGAATGAGCTAACTATTTATAACCTCAGTCCCCACTCAAATATCCTTCCACAGTGAATACAAGCATTTAATTCCACCTATTAAGTGCTAGGTCATCAGTGCTTTCAGAGACTGTCAGCTATGCAAACACCTAACATAATAATACAGAGACATTTCTAAACAACTAAAAATCCTGCACAAAAGAATATTTCATGAGCTCAGTGAAAGGGATGGTGGAGAACTCTCATGCAAAAACCACTGATAAATGAGGAAATGGCACTTAGACCATTAAGTGAAAAAAAAATTCCATAAGGATAATGAAATTAAAAGAATTGCAAAAGAAAATGAGTTTATTATCAAAGTATTAACAGAAGCCACAGAAAGATAAAGTCCTTAAGTATTTCTTGAAAAAGTGGCCCTCTTTAAGATGATGTGTGTTATAAACATCAGATGTGAAGTTAAAGATGCTATACAATGCTTCTAGAGAATCTAGTCAGAAAAATGAGAACTACTCCCCTCCCACCCAAATGAATGATTTATTCTTTGTTCATTCTAATAATTTGTGCAGAGTTGAAATTATAATCTACTTTTTATTAATATACGCTTATCTATATGTTTTTACCTTTTATTTTTAGTTAATTGCATTGTTTTTAGTTAATTATATTGTATTAATTATATTGTTACTATTACAGTGACCTTCTTTTAACTTTTTTCATTTAAAGATTTATTTATTTACTTGACAGAGACAGAGACAGAGCATGGCAGGGAGGGGGGAGAAGAAGAGGGAGAGGGGAAGCAGATTCCCCACTGAGTGCAGTGCCCCGTCTTAGGGCTTGATCTCACAACCCTGAGATCATGACTGGAGTCAAAACCAACAGTCCCATGCTCAACCTGTTCAACTGACTGTGCACCCCAGCTGCCCCTATGGTGATTTTTCAGTCCCAGTTTAAAGGGACTCACTTTGGGGTGCCTCGGTGGCTCAGTCACTTAAATGTGTCTGTTCTTGGTTTTGGCTCAGGTAATCGTCTTGGGATCCTGGGATGGAGCCCAAGTCCCACTCAGTGGGGAGTCTGCTGGTTTTTCTCTCTGTCCACACCTTCCCTAACTCATGCGCTTTCTCTCCTAAAGAAATAAATCATAAAGAAAGAAGGAAGGAAGGAAGGAAAAAAGGGAGGGACTCATTTAAGGAGTCTTTATTTCTATATTTCTTTTTTCCTTGAAAGCAGTTATTCTTGGATATGGACCTCATGCAGCTATGTTAAAATATTTATTTATGTTAAAATATTTAAATGTATGGTTTCCAAAAAAATAATGAAATGTATACCATTGAGGACAAAGCAGAAATGTCCAGGTGCGTTTAACTATTCTTCACTATTTCTTTGGGTCCATTTTTTATCTCTTTACCGTATTTGTTGAATCTAGGTTTACATACCTTCCTCTGTCAACAAAGAGAAATGAAAAATGAAGCTTTCAAGGAGAGAATTACAAAAGCAGAAAATAACCTAAGAAAGATGATGGCATTTATATACATAGAAAAAAATATAACAAAAGATGCTTTGGTTTTGCTATTTTATGTACACCTGAAAACAGGTTGGACAAGGGTCCTGAACTGAATTCTGAATATAAGGCAGATCTCCACAAAAAATCCTCTAAATGAGGCCTGAAATACCCTAACACCACCATGTAATAACTTTTCCTTATAAACTAAGCTATTTGTCTATTACCTACAATTCGAGATACACCAAGCTTTGCATATCCCTTCCCAGAGACAAATTGCATGTCTGGAAGATGGGAGAAGAATATATATATCAGGGGCGCCTGGGTAGCTCAGTGGGTTAGGCTGCTGCCTTTGGCTCAGGTCATGATCTTAGGGTCCTGGGATCGAGTCCCGCATCGGGCTCTCTGCTCAGCAGGGAGCCTGCTTCCTCCTCTCTCTCTCTGCCTGCCTTTCTGCCTATTTGTGATCTCTGTCAAATAAATACATAAAATCTTTAAAAAAAAAAAAGAATATATATAATCATCTGTAAATTCTCCCTATATTTACAAATTATAATTATTTTGCTTTTCTTAAGTATGTTCCTATAAACAAATTTAGGGAAATTGTTATTTGTGTCCCAAGTCACAAAAAATAACAAAGGATACTGTGCTCTTTATTACATCACAACTTGAAGTATACAAGGTCTTTTAATGATGCTAAAATTAATCCCTGGAATTTTCCATTACCAATGGTCCCTGACTTAGATTGGCTTTTTACTTCATGATGGTGCACAAGTGATACACATTCAGTAGAAACCATACTTCAAATACTGAGTTTTGATCTTTTCCTGGGCTAGCACAATGTGGTACAGTACCCCCCTTGTGATGCTGGGTGGTGGCAGCCAACCACAGTGCCCAATCTGCTACATGATTAGGAGGGTAATCAACTGACACACTTAACTTCTGTACCCATACAGCCATTCTGTTTTTCACTTTCAGTACAGTATTCAATAAATTACATGAGATATTCAACACTATTAGAAAATAGCTTTTTGTTAGATCATTTGACCTAATTATAGGCTAGTGGAAGGGTTCAGAATATATTTAATGTATTTAAATATATTTAAGGTAGGTAAGCTATGATGTTTGGTAGGTTAGGGTATAAAATGCATCACTGACTTTGAGTAGTTGAAACTTACAATGGGTTTACCAGGATGTAACCCCATCAAAAGTCGAGGAAAATCTGTATAAAGTTCCCCATCAACATTTTGTCTAGTGCTTTGGAATTCACCAATGAGAGCTCCCGAGATTATTATTTAATTAGGGGTAGCAAACTTCTAATTCTGTCATTTATAAGCTAGAATTCTTTTATACAGGGGGAAAAAGGTTCCTTACCAGTTATTTGATTACCCTAAAAGGCAAAGTAAATGCTTGATTAGTTCCCTAAATTTATCAGTTTCCAGAGCCCTAAATTAAGCTATTAACCTGCAGTGGTGACCACAATTTTGAGGTGGAGGGGTAGGGAATAGTCAAATGCATTTTTAAATGGTGTTTAATGGGTTTCAGTCATCAGAAATAACAGAATAAAACTAATGAATCCCTGAAATAGTAATGAGGAAAATTTTATTGTGCACACACCAAAAAGAAAGTTTCAAACCAGAGGTACTCAAACCAAAACATGGAATGAGACTCAGGCTTGTTTTTTTATAGAGCAGCTTATATAGTGAGAGAGCAGTGATTGTTTATTCTTCACAGTGACTGGTTATAATATTAAAATTTTCTTAAATGATAGGGAATTGGTGAGTGGTTGCCTTATAAAAACTATAAAACAATTCAAGTTTTACTTATGATTTCCACAGGCATAAGCAAGAAATGACCTAGATTAAGTTAGTCCTGCCAAATAAGCTAAATTAAGCTTTGTTTGTATAATGAAACTGGTTTTGTGTGTTGAGGGAATTTTCAAGGCTGATCTCCATTTGTTTTTGCTTTTTTAAAGATTTATTTATTTTTGAGAGAGAAAGAGCACTTTAAGGGGGAGAGGTACTAATGGGGCAGAGGAAGAGGCAGAGGCAGAGGGAGAGGAAGAGAAACAGACTCCCTGCTGAGCTCAGAGCCCAACTTGGGGCTTGATCTCATGACCTTAGATCATGACCTGAGCCAAAATCACTTAATTTCAGACACTTAACTGAATGAGCCTCTCAGGTATCCCTCGATTTGTTTTTATTTTAACATGGTCAATATGCTTTTTGATGGTCAAGTCTTATAAATCCAAGTAAGTTTTTCAGAAAGTAATTTTGGCAGTTGTATCAAAAAGAGTTTAAGTATCATGACTTAAAATTTCACTTTTGTAATATATACATATATACATAGAAATGTCCATCACATTGTTATCATAAAACTGAATAATTTAAATGTATATTTGGGAAATTGAGTAAATTAAAGTATATCCAAATATTAGAATACTATGTAAGCCATTAAAAATCAGGATTATCAGATTCTGGTTCCAGATGGAACAAGCACACTATTTATCCCTTTCTCTCCTACTGAATGCAGCTAAAATCCTACAAAGAATGTACAGAGTAACTATTTGAAGACTCTGGCAAGTAAATAGTGACAGACAGAGTAAGGAAGAAGACCAGAATCTGAAGTACCTCACTCTATGGTAAATTTACCAGTATTTTTTCCTTTATTTTGCCACAACTTGGGCCTGGAGACAGTTCCAGCCAAGGTGTGTGGCAGCATGAGGTGACTGAAGCCACTGCTTACTCGACTAGAAGGTACCAAAGGAGATTACAGATAGGAAGGACCTCAAGAAAATGACCCCATTAAATTATTTATAAACTCCACAGTTTCATACCCCAATCCCATGTATTATGGATCTAACCTTAACCAGCATATAAAAGACTTTGAGATCAAACTAACATATAAAGCATCACCCAAGTTACAGATTGACAAGTGGATGATGCACATTTGCAGATATAAACAGTATTGCAAAGACTTTGAAAAATGAGCTGACATTGGAACCACAGCTCACAGAGATGCACTGGAACTTGAAGCCTAAACCTAAAAAGATCAGTTGGCTGCTAGAGCAAAATTACCAACATTAATCATGGGATTTCAACAAGGAAGTCATACAGTGTTTAAAATGTCCAGGACCCAAAATTACTACAGGAAAAACTCCACTCACATGGAAAAAAATAGTCAAAAGACAACAACACTGAGATGACAGATGATGGAATTATCTGACAAAACTTTAAGCAGCTTTACAGAAATTCTCTAACAATCACAAAAACTGTTGAAACAAATGAAAAATAGGAAGTCTCAAAAAGAAACAGAAAACAGGAAAAAAAAACAAATAATGAACTCAAAAACCAAAATTTTTTAAAGCTCACTGATGGCTTAAATAGCAGAAATGAGATGAAAAAGGAAAGAGTCAGTGAACTGGAAGACAAATAAATAGAACAATGAACAACAAAGAGAAAAAATATATACTGGAAATAAAGAGAGAGACAATGTCAAAGTCTAATATTCGTAACATCAGAGTCTAGAAAGAAAAGAAAAAGTGTGCCATGCTGAAAAAAATAGACAAAGAATGGCTAAAAACTTCTCAAATATGTTGAAGAATAATTGAGAGAACATCTTCCCAACAGACCAGCTCTAAAAGAATTATTAAAAGAAGTTCTTCAGACAGAGGGAAATAATACCAGAAGAAAATACTAAAAAAGTCCAAATATCCCAAAAGAAAAAGAGGAAACAAACAAACAAACACAAAACTGTGGAAGAAAATATGAGAAAGATAGATTTAACTCAAAACATTAAATAAAATCTTAACATAGAGATTAACCAAAAGACCTTGTTGAAATAAGTCAATCAGAGAAAAATGATTATCATATGATCTCTCTGATATGAGGAATTTGAGAGACAGGGTGGGGGTCACGGGGGGGCAGGGAGGGAAAAAAATGAAACAAGATGGGACCAGGAAGGGAGTCAAACCATAAGAGATTCTTAATCTCAGGAAACAAACTGAGAGTTGCTGGGATTTGGGGTGGGTTGGGGGGGATAGGGTGGCTGGGTTATGGACTTTGGGGAGGGTATGTGCTATGGTGAGTGCTGTGAATTGTGTAAGATTGATGATTCATAGACCTGTATCCCTGAAGCAAATAATACATTATATGTTAATTTTTTTCTTAAAAGACCTCATTAGAGTACATTTTTTAAAAATCTCAATCCAATCAAAAGAGAATGGTTTGGGCATAAAAAGACACACAGAATGGGAAGAAATAGAAATCCCAGAAATAAACCCATATGCATGCAGTCAATTAATTTGTAACAAATGAGCCATGCATTTAATGGGGAAAGGACAGTCTCTTCAGTAAACGATTCTGGAAGAGCCAAACAGTCAAATGCAAAAGAATGAAACCAGTCCACCATCTTACATCACTTCCAAAAATAAACCTGAAATAGATTAAAGACTTAACTGTAAGACCTGAAACCATAAAACAGTTAAAGAAAACAGGCAGTAAGCTTCTTGACACTGATCTTGGCAATGATTTTTTCGATCTGATACCAAAAGCAAAGGCAACAAAAACAAAAATAAACAAGTGGGACAACAACAAACTAAAAAGCTTCTTCAAAGCAAAAGGAAACCATCAGCAAAATGAAAAGGCAACCCACTGAATGGGAGAAAATACTTGTAAATCATATATCTGATAAGGGGTTAAAATCCAAAATATATAAAGAATTCATATAACTCAATATTTTAAAAAATATATGAAATATGGGCACAGAGTCTAAACATTTTTCCAATGACATACAGATGGCCAACAGGTCCATGAAAAGATGCTCAACAGCAAATGCTGTTGGTTATATGGTTTGGGCATAAAAAGACACACAGAATGGGAAGAAATAGAAATTTCCTGGATAGCAAATGAAAGTCAAAGCCACAATGAGATACCACCTTACACCTGTCAGAATGGCTAAAATTAAAAAACAAAACAAACAATAAAACAAACGAACAAACAAATAAGAAATAAGGGTTGGCAAAGATGTGGAGAAAAGGGAACCCTTGTACACTGCTGGTGAGAATGTAAACTGATGAAGACACTATGGAAAAGAATATGGAGGTTTCTTGAAAAATTAAAAAGAGAACTACTATATAACCTAGCAATTTCATTTCTGGGTATTTATTCAGAGAAAATGAAACCACTAACTTACTGGCCTTGTAAAAGGAGTTCAGAAGGTTTCATTCTTCTTCTGTTTTCTGGAATAATTTGAGGATAGGTACTAACTCTTCTTTAAATGTTTGGTAGAGGAGGGAGCTAAGAGAGAACCCTAGGTTTATCTTGTCCCTTGAACACAACTAAATAACTAACAAATCATTCTGAATGCCCAAGAAATCAACTTGAGTACTGACAGAAAAAACTGCATAACTAGGAGAAAAAAGGCCACATCAAGGAAGGTAGGAGGAACAGAGACATGGTTTGGGGGAGAAAAGGATCACAGTTGCTGCAGAAAGTGGGGAGACCTAATTGCAGAGAAGGGTGCAGGAGTAGCACATGGGAACGCACAAGAATAACACGTCCCAAAGCCATTGGCGGCAAGATGAGAGAGGCTGATTTTCCAGAGTTTTTTCCAACCAGTGGGGGTCAAAGATTGGAGTTTTAAAGGTTGGTAGGCTTGGCTGGGATATAGCCCTGCCCTACTCCTGGAGAGAAGTCAGGCAAGCAGCATCTGGGGCAGACGGGTGATGTGAGGGATACTTCCACCACACAGAGTAGAGATCATTTGCTTTTCTTGGAGCGCATCTGTGAAAGGTGGCATTCACAGAGATGACTCTCTGGGAAAGAAAGAGCTAGTAGGCACCATTTCCCTCCCCCACCCCTTTGTATAGCCTCAGAACCACGTGCCGAGTGTGGCTCACCATGAACTGGCTGCCGAATTAGCCTGCTTGCTCTAGGTCCCATGCCGTGTGCGCTGGCACCACTGCCCTTGTTGGTCAAACCTGCACCCCTCCTAATGCAGTGAGACCCTCCCCCCAGAAGACCAACACAAACCCCCACCACAGCACATCCCTAAAGTTTAGAGTTTTGTTTTTTTTTTTTAAAGATTTTATTTATTTATTTGACAGAGAGAAATCACAAGTAGATGGAGAGGCAGGCAGAGAGAGAGAGAGAGAAGCAGGCTCTCCGCTGAGCAGAGAGCCCGATGCGGGACTCGATCCCAGGACCCTGAGATCATGACCTGAGCCGAAGGCAGCGGCTTAACCCACTGAGCCACCCAGGCGCCCTAAAGTTTAGAGTTTTTAAAGTCACCAGGCTTGGCCGGGATAGAGCCCAACGTGCACCATGCTGTTTCTGCCAGGCAAACAACCTGGACACAGACAATGTGAAACAGTGATCTAAAAAATACCTGTGATGCACAGGGGAAGACTGTTTGCTCTTCTGAGAGTGATTCCCTGAGAGTAGCAAGCATGGAGACCTCTCTTCAGGGATAAAGGAGCTGGCTGACACCATTTCCCTCTCCCATCCCTCAGCATAAACCAGCTTCAGTAAATAGCAGAGTGCCGACACTGGCTACATAACCTCTTATACCAAGTACAGCCCTGCTGCTGTCAGCTGGTACTGCCCTTCAGAATATGTGTCTCAGTCCCAGTACAGTGGGCCCCTTTCCCTGATCAGCAGAAATTCCTGCACACACCAAGTCTCCTGACCAGAGTTCTCCAAGTCTTCAGTTCTAGTGAAAGTAGCATCAGGTCTCATTTAAGAAGCAGACAAGAACAAACCTGTTAAAACTGGCCACACTCTGGCCAAGGTCCAAATACTGTCCACTGAAGACAAGACTTGCAGATGATGGCCCTGAGGGATAGAGCAGCCAAAACTCAGTAGCAGAGAGCATACAGCACACACCAGAGATACTTCCTAAAGTACCAGGCCCCGCACAGTATATGACCTCTTCTTCATAAAACATTACCCTGAGGAGGAGGAAACATAACAGGCTTTTCTAACACAAAGAAGACAGAGACATACAGACAAACTGCCAAGATGGAGGAATTCATCCCAAATGAAACAAGAAGAGGTCACAGCCAGAGATCTAACTGAAAGAGACAAAAGTAATATGGCTGATGAAGAATTTAAAGCAACAATTACAAGGATACTCATTGAGCTAAAGAAAACTATGGAAGATGTCAGGGAGGCCCTTACCACAGAGATAAAAAAATTTTAAGAAATCAGAAGTGAAAAAAATAATAATAAAAATAAAAATAAAAAAGAAATAAATAAAAAGAAATCAGACGTGAAAACTGCAATAACTGAAATCTGAAACAGACTGGATATAATGAACACCAAGATGGAAGAAGCAGAGAAGCAAATAAGTGATACAGAAGAAAGAATAATGGAAAATGAGGAAATAGAAGAAAGCAGACAAAGAGTTATGGATCATGAGAATAGGCCTAGGGAATTCAATGACTCTATCAAACAAAATAGCAATGATATTAGGAGACCCAAAAGAAGAAGAGAGGGAAAAGGTAGCAGAAAATTTTTTTGAGGAAATAATAGCTTAACAGGCTCCCTAATCTGGGCAGGGAAACAGACATCCAAATCCAGGAAGCACAGAGATCTCCCATCAAAATCAACAGAAGCTAGGCCAACACCAAGAAATATTATAGTTAAATTTGAAACATATAGTGATAAAGAAAAACTCGTAAGAACACCAAGACAAAAGAAGTCCCTAACTTACAAGGGAAGATCCATGGGACTGGCTACAGATCCTTCCACAGAAACTTGGCAAGCTGAAACAGTAGCATGATATATTCAATGTGCTGAAAGGGAAAAACATGCAGTCAAGAATAATCTATCCAGGGGCGCCTGGGTGGCTCAGTGGGTTAAAGCCTCTGCTTTCAGTTCAGGTCATGATCCCAAGGTCCTGGGATCAAGCCCCACATCCGCATCCGGCTCTCTGCTCAGCAGGGAGCTTGCTTCCTCCCTCTCTCTCTGCCTGCCTCTCTGCCCGTCGTGTGATCTCTGTCTGTCAAATAAATAAATAAACATCTTTTTAAAAAAAAAAAAAATCTATCCAGCAGGGCTCTTATTCAGAATACAAGGAGAGATAAAGGGTTTCCCAGACAAATAAAAACTAAAGGAATTCATGACCACTAAACCAGCCCTGCAAGAAATATTAAAGGGGACCCTTTGACAGGAAAGAACAAAGCAACAAACCTAGAACAGAACAGAGAAAATCTGCAGAAACGCTAACAAAATTCTGGTCATGATCCCAGAGTTCTAAGAGGGGATCAAGCCCCATGTCAGGCTCTCTGCTCAGCAGGGAGCCTGCTTCTCTCTCTCTCTCCTTCTGCTTCCTCTCTTTCTGTCAAATATATAAAATCTTTTTTAAAAGGACTATTTGTTTATAAATAAATAAATAAAGTTTTAAAAAAGAAAAAGGACATGTAGATTAATGAAAAAGAATAGACAATCCTAAAATAAACCTATGTATATATGCCCCATCGATTTTTTACAAAAGCAATTCAATGGAGAGAGAGTACTCTTCAACAAATGGTGCTGGAACATCTGGACATCTTATGTGTAAAGGCAATGAGCCCCAAACTAAACCTCATACCTTATTCAAAAATTAACTCAAAATGTATCATACAACTTAATATATAATATAAAACTATAAAACTTTTAAAAGAGAGCATAGGAGTAAATCTTCATTACCTGGGATTAGTCTAAGAATTCTCAGCTCTGAAACTAAAAGCATAATCCAGAAGAAAAAAAAAATTGATAAGCTAGGCTTCATCAACTTTTGCTCTTTAAAAGATACAAAGAGCATAAGGAAGCCTGGGTGGCTCAGTCATTAGGTGGCTGCCTTTGGCTCAGGTCATGATCCCAGGGTCCTGGGATAGAGACCCACATTGTGCTCCCTGCTCAGGGGAAGGTCTACTTCTCCCTCTCCCACTCCCCCTGCTTGTGTTCCCTCTCTCACTATCAAATAAATAAATCTTTAAAAAAAGGGGGGGGGGGGGTACTCTTAAGAGCATGAAAAGACAAGCTACGTGCTGGAGAAAACATTTGCAAATCCCGTAACAGATGAAGGATTTAAACCCAGAATATATAAAGAACTCTAAAAATTCAAAATAAGAAAACATTACTAACAAGAAAACTCTTAATTAAAATGGGCAAAAGGTATGACTTGAATGATTTAATTAGGAGATACACAAATGACAAATAAGCCCATGAGAAAATATTCAATGTCATTAGCCATGAGGGAAATGCAAAGTTAAAAATTAAAACCATGATGAGCTACCTCTGCATACCTATTACAATATCTATAATAAAAAGGTATTTATAATACCAACCACTAGTTAGGGTGCACAGCAAATAGAGCTCTCATAACTTGCCGGTAAGAATACAAAATGGTATAGGCATCCTGGGAAAAAGTTCCCTATCTTCCTATAAAGGTAAACATAAGCTTACCATATGAGTCAGCAATCTTATTCTTGCATATTTACACTAGAGAAACACTTTTATCATAGTAAAACCTACACATGAATGTTTGGAGTCATTTTATTCATAATCACCAAAACCTGGGAAAACAAATATTCTTCAGAAGGCGATAAACAAACTGTTAGACCTATACAGTGAAATACTCCTCATCAATAAAAAGTGAACTGTTGAATATAACATCTTGGATGAATATACAGAACATCACACCGAGTGACAGAACCCAATCATAAGTTTTTACTTATGATTACAATTACATGACATTTTTGAAGTCAGAACTATAGTCATGAGGAGGAATTAGCAATTCCTAGGGGTTACCAATAGGAGAGAGACTGACTGTTGAGTATGAGGGAGATTTTTTATTTTGTTTTGTTTTGCATGCTGAGACTGTTCTGTATGCTACATACTGGTAGCAGTAGCAGAATTTTTTTTTTAAGATTTTATTTATTTATTTGTTTTAGAGGTGGGGGACAAAGGAAGAGAGGGAATCCTCAAGCAGACTCCCTGCTGAGCACACAGTGGGACAAGAGCTTAATCCCAGAACTCTGAGATCATGACCTGAGCTGAAATCAAGAAAAGGCTGCTTAACTGACTGAGCCACCCAGGCACCCAGCAGTAACATATATCCATACATCTGTTAAATTCATAGAATCTATATCTTTTTCTTTAAGAGTTTTATTTTTAAGTCATCTCTGTAGCCAAAGTGAGGCTCCAACTCACAACCCTGAAATTAAGAGTCTCATGCTCTTCAAAACTGAGCTAGCCAGATACCCTGAATCTACATCACTGAAAGTTCATTTTAAGGTATAATAATGTAAATAAAACATTTAACAAAAAATGTATGAAAACTATAAAAAACATAAGACAATATTTCTCAGCTTTGTTTTCGTTTTTGTTTTTTTAAAGATTTTATTTATTTATTTATTTATTTGACAGAGAGAGATCACAAGTAGGCAGAGGCGGGCAGAGAGAGAGAGGGAAGCAGGCTCCCTGCTGAGCAGAAAGCCCGATGCGGGGCTCGATCCCAGGACCCTGAGATCACGACCCGAGCCGTAGGCAGTGGCCTAACCCACTGAGCCACCCAGGTTCCCCTCTCAGCTTTGTTTTTAAAAATGTGTAATAGTTAGTACAGGAGCTAATTATCCAAATAAGAACTCTGGATATTTGGATTATGTTAATTTTTTTCCTGTGGTTTTTAAATTTTTCTATAATAATAGATTACTTTTAAAACTAGGAAAATAAAATTTATTTAATAGGAAATTTTTACTGTCCATTCTAATCTTTTAAACTCCAGCAGTTTAGAGTGTCACATTATGTTTCCATTACTTCTTTTGAAAATCATATATGTAAAACATTTAATTGTATCCTAAATTTGAATTTAATTGTTCATCAAAAATGTCCTATAAATTATTTAATGATGGGGAAAAACTGGAAATGATTTTCAGTATTTTTAATACTATGATATTTAAATGATTGTATTGCTTAAAGTTTCCAAGGAAATTTTTTACTGCATTTTTTAAAACTTCAGAAGTTTGAAAGTATTCATACTTTAAAGTCTATAACATATTAACCCTATAATTTTTTTTCATCCTTTTTGCAATTAAAAAACAACAGACAAGTACTTGACAGAAGAAATGAACTTGAAAAAGACACCTGTGCAGAATCTTTGAGGACTAAGACCTGTAATGAAGAAGGTAATGGTATCCAAATTACCCAAAGTACTTAAAGTGTAACAGAATAACAGTGTTATAACTGCCAAGAGCTTCCAGTAAATTAATAAAAATAAATCCCTGGGCATTGCTAGTTGGTGTGTTGTAAGACAGTTCTTGGATATTATAATGTAAAATACCAAGTCAGCTGATTATAACAAAGGCTTAATTTTAATGATCATACAAATAAATGAGGCTACCTTATTAAAATATTGATTCTCACTGAATAGGTCTGGAGCAGAGCCCATGATTCTGAATTTCTAACAGGCTCTAAGTAATGTGTATGCTGCTGGCTTGGAGATTATACTTTGAGAAGCCAAGCTTTGAAGGTCACTGAGAAAAATGGCATGATTCTTGCCTAATTTAGTAAGAAAGAAATGTACATAGTAAGTTAGACTACAAGTGGTACCCCCTAAAAAACATGAGGAGGTAAGAGAACAATGACTTCCAGCCAAGATGTTCAGCTGAGCGGGTGGCCTTCAAAGATAAGAATTTCAACATGAAGAAGATGTATGAGAAATTATAGGAAAAAGCACAAATAGCACATAGATGACTGTGTGTGTGAAGGAACAAAAATAGTATTTGAATATTCTCAATATGTCCCCTTTTCACTATTCCCTAAAGATAAATCTTAGCTTCACCTATTTACTTTCTTACCTTTCTCTCTGAAAATGAGTCATTTCTGCTTAACGAAGTCTTTGAGACTGAAGTGCAAAATTTGGAAAAACAACAACATCAAAAATACAGATAAGGACAAGAGAGACATGTGGAGTTAATGGGCTTCATATGAAGGGGTTTGGGGGTTTTTTCTGCATAGCCCAGAGACGGAAATGCATGAGAGCAACCTCAGCATCTGCGGGAAGTGAACAGGAGAAAAAAAGAACTTTTCAGAAGTACTGCATAGTGCCAGGCATGTAGCATTTACTTTACAGCTATTCTTTTATAAACTGAGGTCTACCAAGTGTATCTCACAAAGCCTATACAATACATGGTCACAACTCCAACCCAAAATACTATCACTTCAGCTCTTGAGTTCTCATCTATAAAGTCAAAATTTCAATGGAATGGTTCTTATAAAAGATGAGCAGTTGAATAAACAATTTAAAGCAATGCTTTGAGCATTAGTTTAAAGATAAATGATTCCATGTAGGGGGGAAAAATGGCATTTTCCAATTTTGTTTTCCTTTGAAAAGAAGAATGAAATTAATTCAAGAAGGCCAGCAGCTAATTGATGGTAACTAGTAAGACGGTAGAATAGGAGGTCTCCAGCACTCATTCCCCCCAAAACACGAATTTGGCAACCACCCACAACTAAAAGTGCCATTGTAAGAACTTCAAAGTCCAGGTAGAAAGTTGCAACACCCCAGTGGCACCCAAGACAGAGGAAGGATTCTCTGAGAAAGCATACCCTGCCCCAGGACTCTGACTACAGACTCAGGAGGAGCTCTATTACCCCATATACATGTTCTAGCTGCACTCAACCATTGCCATGCTACTAACCCTGCCTCCTGGTGGACCTGGCAGGGTTGACACCTGCCTGTGACCTTACAAACAAGCCCACAGACTGCAGTTCCAACTGCAGACCTAGAAGCAACCCCCTAACTAGCTTCAACTGCTCAACTGTGATCCCAGAATCAGTCTTGTCCACTCAAGGGACCTGGGAGGAAACGTGCCAATCTGTGTCCCAAGTAGCAGGCCTCCCAACTGTGGATTCAGAAGCAGCCTATCCACTTGCGTAACCAACACAAGCTATGCCTCCTGACAATCCCATTAATAAACCAGCTAACCACTGATCTGACTATAGACCTGGAAGCACCCTGTGCATGACCTGATCCTGGTTCCGTTAAACTGCAGACTATAGACCTGGAAGCAGCCCATGATCTGATCTTGGAGGCAGGCTTGTTTCCTGGGGACCTGCTGAGTAGGTCTTCACCTGCCAAAATACTTCGTAAAGAATGGAGGAAGTTCCTGCTCCTTTAATTGCACAGACATCAGTGCAAGGCTATAGATTCACAAAGAATCAGGCAAATATTATACCACCAAAGGAAATGGAGAAAGTTCCATAGTCAGTGCCAAGGAAATGGAATTCCGTGAACTGCTTGACAGAGAATTCCAAAAAATTATCTTTAAAAAGCTCAGTGAGCTAAAAGAGAACACAGATACTAAAGAAAGTCAGTAAAACAATGCATGAACAAAATGAGAAGCTCAGGAAATAAAAGCAAAACAAAAAAATTTAAAAGTAAGGGAATAAAAACTAAAAAAAAAAAATCTGGAGCTGAAGAATAAAATGATAAAACTGAAAATTTCTTTAATTTCAATAGCAGAATTAAGCAGAAGAAAGAATCAACAAACTCAAAGACAATTCATTTGAAATTATAAATTTAAATGAACAAACAAGGGACAACTGGTGCCTCAGTCAGTTAAGCGGCTGCCCTGGGCTCAGGTCATGATCCCACGGTCCCACAGTCCTGGGATCAAGTCCTGCGTCATGCTCCTTGCTCAGCAGGGAGCCTGCTTCTCTTTCGGCCTCCTCCTGCCACTCTGCCTGCTTGTACTCTCTCTCTTTAAAAAGAAAAAAAAAGTCTAAAAAATTTTTTTTAATTTTTAAAAAATCAATGAACAAGAATGAAAACATGCAAAAAGCCTATAGAACTCAATACAATACCAAAAAGAACCAACAAATCACAGGAGTTTCAGAACGAGAAGAGAGAGAGAGGAAAGGGGGCCCAAACCTTAAATAATGGTTGAAACATCTCAAATCTATGCAGGAAAATGAACATCCAAATCTGTGAAGCCCAAAATTTCCCAAATATGTTCAACCCAGAGAGGTCATCATGAGACATATTATAACTAAATTGGCAGAAGTCAAAAACAAAGAATTTTCACAGCAACAAGGGAAAAATGACTTATCACTTAAGACTGTCAGTGGATTTTTCAGCAGAAACCTTGCAAGTCTAAAGAGGGTGGGTAGATAGATTCAAGGCACTGAAAGAAAAAAAAAAACTGCCAAACAAGAATACTTTACCTGGCAAAACTGTACTTTAAGAATAAAAGAGAAGTTAAAATGGCAAAGTAGTAAGAGAACCCTATACTTGCCTTGTCCCTCCTGAAGAGCTAGATAAATATCAAATCATTCTGAATACCCAGGAAGTCAGTCTGAAAACTGAGAGAACAAACTGCAGAACCAGAAGGAGAAAAGGGGCCACATCCTGGAAACTAAGAGATTGGCAGAGATGTAATTTGGGGGGGGGGGGGGAATCACAGCTGCTGTGGAGGGGAGGGAGCCTGATCTGAGAGAGAGGAGAAAGAGAGAGTGAATAGAGCATGGGGCATTGCACAAGAAAAACACTTCCCAAAACTACTGATGGAGAAAATGAGAGGGGCTGATTTTTGCAAGTTTTTAGAAGCAGCAGAGCTCAGAGACTAAAGTTTTAAAAGTCTTCAACATCTCCAGGTAAAGCCTGGTGGGTATAGAGGTTCTCCTGTAGAGAAGGTCAGAGGACCAGGAGCAGAAGTGGATAGTATGTTATGAGGATCCCCCCTAAGTGGCATTGGGAGATAAGATCTCCTTCTTGGAATGTATTTGGGAGAGGTGGCATTGTCCCTCCAGGGACAAAAGAGCCTGTGGGCAACACTGAACTGCTCTGTTTATTAGCATACAAACAGAGACACCTGCTGAGGGCAGATAACCTGGACACTGGCTTTTTCCTGCACTTTACCATAAACTCCAAGCCCCTGTATATTTGTGTGACTGATCTTCTGGGACAAACTGGCACCAGCCACAGCTTGACCAGACCATCCCCCAGTGGATCAATGTGGGTCTATACGGCACTGGGTCCCTAAAATTTGGAGTTTTGAAACCTAGCCAGAGTGTCACAGATAAAACACAGGAGCACTGCAAGACGGGGTGGGCAGATGGCTCAGACACAGAGTGAAGGCAGTGATCTGAGGGATGCCTGGGACAAATGAGGGGAAATTGTTTGCTTTTCTCTTCCTGAGCAGCAGTGGATGCACACTCTGCTCTCTGGGAACCAGAGAACACACTGATGCCATTTCCCCACCCCATTCCACCCCACCTCCCTGCCCATCAGCATTGAGGGACTTCAGTGAGCACCAAAGCTCCCCACAGTGGAGGCCTGAGCCATTTACACCAAGCCTCACCCCTCTGCACTCTATGGATGCTTCTGAACTAGGACAAATGTGCCTGAGAGTCAGAATGGTAGTGAGCCTCTCCCCCAAAAGACTAGCAGGAACTCCCTGCATGCATCAAGTCTAGTGACCAGAGTGCCGAAGAGCTTCAACTATAGGAGAAATAGGATCTAGCCTCTTTTAACAAGCAGACCAAAACACGCCTAGTTAAAACACTAACCACTGCAGGCAAAGAGGAACTCTGGAGAGAACTGACTTGACGGAACAAGCAGCCAAAACACAACAGCAGACTGTACACAGAATACACCAGAAACACTTCCTGAAGTGCCAGGCAGTATACCTCTTAGTATAGTGATTACTCTCAGAAGCATGAAACATAACAGCTTTTTATAACAGAGAAGATAGAGACCTAGATAAAATGTCAAGATGGAGGAATTTACTGCAAAAGAAAAAATAAGAAGAGATAACAGTCAAGGATCTAATCAAAACAGACATAAGTAATATCCTGCACCAGAATTTAAAACAACAATCAGAAGGATACTAGCTGGGCTTAAGAAAAGCATAGAAAACACCAGAGTCCTTTAGTGCAGAGATAAAAAACCTAAAAACTAGTCAGGCCAAAATTTTTTTAAAATGCTACAACCAAGACACAGTAATGACCACAAGGATAGAAGAAGTAGAAGAATGAATATGTGATACAGAAAATAAAATTACAGAAAATAATAAAGCTAAAAAGAAGAGGGAAAGAAAAATATTGATCATGAATATAGACTTAGAGAATTCAATGCCTCTGTGAAGTTTAACAACATTCATATCATAGGAGTTCCAGAAGAAGAGAGGGGGAAATGGGGAGAAGGTTTATTTGATCAAATTATAGCTGAAAACCTCCCTAATCTGGAGGAGGAGACAGACATCCAAATCCAGGAGGTACAGAGAACTCCCATCGAAAACAACAAAAAGAAGCCAACATCAAGATATACTGGAGTAAAATTTGCAATATACAGAGATAAAGAAAGAATCCTGAAAGCAGCAAGGGAAAAGAAAACCATAATCTACAAGGGAAGACAAATAAGGTTAATAGTAGACCTCAACAAGTATAAAAAGATTAAGATCATACCATGTTTATTTTCTGACCACAATGCTATGAAACTAGAAGTCAATCACAAGAAAATATTTGGAAAGACCACAAATACATGGAGGGTAAAGAATATCCTAAAAAGAATGAAAGGGTTAAGCAGGAAATTAAAGAAGAAATACAAAAATACATAGAAGCAAATGAAAATGAAATCAGAACAGTCTAAAACCTTTGGGATGCAGCACGAGTGATCATAAGAGGGAAGTACACAGCAATACAGGCCTCCTTTAAGAAGCAAGGAAAGGGGGTGCCTGGGTGGCTCAGTGGGATAAGCCTCTGCCTTCAGCTCAGGTCATGATCCCTGTAGTCCTGGGATCGAGCCCCACAGCGGGCACTCTGCTCAGCAGGGAGCCTGTTTTTCCCTCTCTGTCTGTCTCTCTGCCTACTTGTGATCTCTCGCTCTCAGTTAAATAAATTAATAAAAATCTTTAAAAAAAAAAAAAGATAGAGTGGTTGAATGGATTTTTTTTTAAAAAGTCTCAACTCTATGTTGTCTACAAGAGACTCTTTTTTAAAAAATTATTATTATTATTTATCTAAGAAATCTCTATGGGGCACCTGGGTGGCTCTGTCATTAAGCATCTGCCTTTGGCTCTGGTCATGATCCCAAGGTCCTGGGATCAAGCCCCACATCAGGCTCCCTGCTCAGTGGAAAGCCTGCTTCTCCCTCTCTCACTTCTACTGCTTGTATTCTCTCTCTCAAATAAATAAATAAAATCAAAGAAGGGAAGGAGGGAAGGTAGGTGGAAGGAAGGAAAAAAAGAAATCTGTACACCCAATGTGGGGCTCTAGCTCATGATTCCAAGATCAAAAGTTGCAAGCTCCTCCAACTGAGCCAGCCAGGGACCCTCAGACTCACTTCAGATTCAAGGGTACACACAGCCTGAAAGTGAAAGGGTGGATAAAGATATTCCATGCAAACAGTAACCAAAAGAGAGCAGGAGTCACTAAATAGTAGACAAAATATGCTTTAATTCAGAAACTATCACAAGACAAATAAAGAATTGGTTTTTGGAAAAGATAAAGTCAGCATTTTATAATGATAAATGGGTCAGTTTACAAGGAAGATATAATAATTATAAATAAACACCCAACATCAAATATAAACCTATCAATATATATTAATATATAAGGCAAAATTTACAGATCTAAAGAAACAGATAATACAACAGTAGTATACTTTAATCCCCTGCCTTTATAATAGATCATCCACACACAAAAAACTCAGTAGGAAAACAGCAGAAAAACACTACAGACCAAATGGAAACTAAAGACATACAGAACATTCCCCCCCAAAACGGAAAACACATTCTTCTCACATGTACCTGGGACATTCTCCAGGAGAGATCACAAGCTAGGTCACAAAACAGGTCTGAACAAATTTAAGAAGACTGGAATCATCTGAAATGTCTTTTCTGATACTGAATAGAATGAAATTAGAAATGAATAATACAATGAAAATGAGAATTCAGAAACACTCAAAATATTATTAACAAACAACTACTGGGTCAAATAAGAAATTGAAAGGGAAACAAATAAATAAAATCTTTAAAAAAAACTGCAAAATGGATTAAAGTGCTAAGCTTAAAACCTAAACAATAAAGTCTTCAAAGAAAATCTAGGAGAAAACTACCAGACATTGGACTAGACAATGATTTCCTGGATAGGACAACAAAAACACAAGCAACAAAAGGAAAAATAGACAAGTATGATTAGATCAAACTAAAAGACTTCTTCACAGCAAAAGAAATCCTCTACAAAATAAAAAGGCAACCTACAGAATGGGAGAAAATATTTGCAAACCAAATATCAGATAAGGAGTTAATACTCAAAATTTATAAATAACTACAACTCCTGGTATACAATGGAATACTATTCAGTCTTAAGGAAATCCGGCTATTTGCTACAACATGAAGGACAGGATACCAGGTAAAATAAGCCAGACACAGAAAGACAAATCTTACATGATCTCACTTACATGTGGAATACAAAATAGTCAAACACACAGAAGTAGTGAGTAGAAATGGTGGTTGCCAGGGGCCTGGGGAGAGGAGGAAACAGGAAAGTGTTGATCAAAAAGTACAAAATTTCATTTGTGCAAAAGAAGTTCTGGAGATTTACTATAAAATATAGGATATATGATGAATAATACTGTATTATATACTTTAAAATTGGCTAAAAGAGTAGATCTTATGTTAAGTGCTCTTACCACAAAGGGAAAAAAAGGAGAAACAACAAAGGAGCTATGGGCAGAAACTTTTGAAAGTAATGGGTAAGTTTATGGCAATTATAGGAATGATGGCTTCACAGGTGTTTGCTTATCTCCAAAACCATCATGTTGTATACATTTAAACATCTATAACTTTTTTTGTATCACTCTGGTTAATATAGTTTCCTTCATTGTACTAAAGAAATGTAATCGAAGAACTTGACTTATTTTGGAACAACCAATATTTGGTTGTGGGATTCTGTCATTTTGATAATGACAATCATTGTATTTTGCTAGCAGATTATAGCTTTATATGTTTTCTAAACTTAATGATGCCAAGATGTAAAGGAGCAGTGGAAGATAAGGACTGAAACCCAGGTAATGGGCCAGATATTGGATAGGCTTTGGTTTGAGGCTAAAGAGTTTACATTTATTTCAGTAAGTATTTATATGGCTTTTAAAGTTGTCAAACAGGAAAAAAAATAATAAAGTTGTCAAGCATGAGAGTGATACAATCTCTTAATCTCACAAAACAAACTGAGGGTTGCCGGGGGGAGGGGGTTTGGGAGAAGGGGGTGGGATTGTGGACATTGGGGAGGGTATGTGATTTGGTGAGTGCTGTGAAGTGTGTAAACCTGGTGATTCACAGACCTGTACCCCTGGGGATAAAAATATATGTTTATAAAAAATAAAAAATTTAAAAAAAAAAAAAAAAAACATAAATCTGACAGCCTCATCCCAAGTTGGCTCAAATGAGAAATGACAGAAGGAAAACCTACCTAGCAAGCTTATTATAATAATTTGGTAGTAGACCTGTGTGAAAATACTCATGGTAAGAACAAAAAAAAGTTAAATTTGAGAGAGTTTATGATAAAAGATTTTAATACAACTTTTTACATTCTTTTATCTGACATTCAACAAACATTTATTAAATGCCTGCTATGTAACAGAAACTATGTTGTGCTTTGGAAATAGAGGTAAAAGTCATAATCCCTGCCTATAATGTATTCATGGGCAAAAACTCTGGTAGAAGGCTTTGAGGCATTCTCCAAACTTACCCTAGAGTGACCTTAAGCCATTTAGACCTTGTAAAATCTGTCCATATCATCTCTATCCAAACTTATTTACTACTACACATTTTAACTATTTCTTCATCAAGCAAGACAATATGCGTATGACACCTTCTACCCAGCACTTCTAAAAGTATTCAGCTTGAAAATGATTAATCATTTCCTACTGACAAATTCTGATGCTCTTTCTCCAGAGCTCCTCCACTAGACCACTGGCAGCATTCTATATTGTTGACTATTCCTTCCTTGAAATACTCTTATCTTTGATTTCCTTATTCTCTAGCCCACTGAATCTTCTTCTGCCCTCTTATATCTTAGTCATTTCTAATAACTATTTTGGAAATGTATTCAGGTAAGTTAAAAAGAATTTTTTAAACAACCAATTCTGAATAGGTGGCTATATGACATATCAGGTCTTCTCTTTGTGTCTTACTATAAGTGAACTGCCACACTTAAGTAACTTACCACCCCTAGAGTTTGGCAACCCACAACCAGGAGGGAACTTACAATTCCAAACTTCTCCCTGAAAAGCAGAGTGTCTGAACCCCACATGTGATACCCCAACTTTTAAGACATGCATCTGACAAATGACCCAAGTAAAAAATGGGCAGTGGACCCATTTTTCCAAAAAAGACATGAAGATGTGCTTAATATCATTAATCATCAGGGAAATGTAATCAAACCACAATGAAGAATCACCCCCATACCTGTCAAATGGGTGAGACAGAAACACACACAGGCACACACACACACACACAATGGAATATAACTCAACCACAAAAAAAGAATCAAATTTTGCCATTTGTGACAATGTGGATGGACTCAGAGGGTTTTATACTAAGTGAAATAAGTGAAACAGAAATACAAATACCATAAGACATGTGGAATCTAAAAAACAAAAGACTCATAAATATAGGAAACAAACTGATGGTTACTAGAGTGGGGTGGGTTTGGGATACAGGCAAAATAGGTGAAGGGGATTAAGGGGTACAAACTTCCAGTTATAAAATACATAAGTCATGGAGATATAATATACAGCATAAGGAATATAGTCAATAATATTGTCATAGCTTTGTATAGTGACAGATACCTTACCATAGGGATAATTTCATAATATATATAAATATCAAATCACTACCACATATACCTGGAACTACTAGAATAGTGTAAGTAAATCATACTTCAATTAAAAAAAAGTCTTCAGAGGGCCCCTGGGTGGCTCAGTGGATTAAGCCGCTGCCTTCGGCTCAGGTCATGATCTCAGGGTCCTGGGATCGAGTCCCGCATCGGGCTCTCTGCTCAGCAGGGGGCCTGCTTCCCTCTCTCTCTCTCTCTGCCTGCCTCTCCATCTACTTGTGATCTCTCTCTGTCAGGTAAATAAATAAAATCTTTAAAAAAAAAAAAAAAGTCTTCAGGACTTTGGCTTCTTAAAAAAATAAGACGGGTTTGTTAAATGAAGTGAAAGTAAGATAGGAAAGAAAAATGCCATCAATCTAACATTTATATAGCAATTTGTGGCTCACAAGAAATTCTTCCTAACTCCTCATTCTAATGCTGAGTGTTCTAAATAATTATTGCCATTATATGGAGGAGAACACCGTGGCTCAAGGATGTTAAGTAAATCCCACTGGATCATACCTATCTTTATACAGGGTCTGACACAGAGATCAACATAAACTAATACATAATACTGCATAATTATGTACTTTACTGCTTCTTCCAGGGGGTAGATTTAAGATGATGATATTAAAGGGTCTTACTGGCTAGATGTCAGGTGGATATAAGCAGTATACAAAGTGCCAAAAAAATCATTTTATTCTAGAATGCATATCTTTCTGTAAACCAGTAACTAACCAAGTAGCAAAAAGTAAATACAATGCAAAATGTAAAAAGAAGACAAGGATGACAATGACCTACACTTGAGACATGAGGTCCTAAACACATAGCTTTGACAGCAAATTGGGCTTGCATCCATGAAACCACAGCACTGAAGCAAATGGAGAAAGAGTTCTTAAACGGGCCTAGCACAAAGATGCTGACTAAAAAATTATCCAGTCTTTCTGGTAAATATTTGCTTATCATAAAGCTTCAACCTGAAGGGCAGGCTTCTAATTAAACACACATCTAAGGATCTACTGAAATAATCTCCAAAGATGGAGACTGGGAGGAACTACTATGTGTTCTTTTGCCTCGTTTCAGGTTACCAATACCTCCTAGAAGGAAACCATGCATTTGTTTGGCATCCCAGTTTTTGTAGCTGCCATCCAGGGGTTACCCTTTGATCACCTACCAAGGCTTATATCCAAAATGACTACAACAAATGGAGAATGAGTTCTTAACCAGCTACCCCCAATGAAAAACAGAGAAGCAGCAAACTAAAATGCCTAGTCTTTCTATGAGAGGTCTATTGGTGTATCTTCTTGGCTGTACTCTGGGGGCAGGCTTTTAATTAAATACACATCTAAGAATCAATTCTGTCCTCTCCACAAACATCTCAGAGGGTGGGCACTATCTTCCTGCTCTCCCTCCGCCTCACACCAGGTTGCTGGTGTTTCTGAGAAAGGAGCTTGTCTCCATGGCTAGTGCCCCAACTTCTGTCTGCTGCCCAGAGGACAAAACCCTTGATATCCTGATTCTGTTGGCCAGTGGGACCTGCATTCATAGGCTACCACCTCAGGATTCAGTGTAGAGAGACAAAAACATTCCCATCTTCCCCTCAAAGAGATCTGTTTGCATACTTTAAAGCTGCTGCCTGAGGATCTGGCTTCCAATCTGAATCTGAACCAAGATCTTTTCCTTTGGGATACTGACAGGTCTTGGCAAACCCTCAACTACTCATAGCCATAAAGAATGAAGTAGGCTGGGGCACCTGGGTGGCTCAATGGGTTAAGCCCCTGCCTTCAGCTCAGGTCATGATCTCAAGATCCTGGAATTGAGCCCCGCATCAGGCTCTCTGCTCAGGGAGTCTGCTTCTCCCTCTCCCACTCCCCGTGCTTGTGTTCCCTCTCTTGCCATCTCTCTGTCAAATAAATAAAATCTTTAAAAAAAAAAAAAAAAAAAAAAAAGAATGAAGCAGGCTGCTTGGACAGGCACAAAGGTTTGAGAGATGGGTTGAGATGAAGACCATTCCTATATAAGGCTGCTGCTTCAAGACAGGTAGAAATAGCTGTTTTATCTAATGCATAGAAACTAACACAAGGAAATGAAGAAAGAGAGGACCATGTTCCAAATGAAAGAACAAGATCAAACCTCAGAAAAAAGATTTTAATGAAACATAAATGATTTGCCTGATTCGGAGTTCAAAATAACAGTCACAAAGGTAATGCTTACCAATCTTGGGAGAAAAATGCATGAACAAAGTTAAAATTTTTAACAAAGAGAAAATATAAGAAAGTGCCCAAGAGAAGTCACAGAGATGATAAATACGATAACAGAACTGAAAAATACAATAGAGGAATTCAGCAGCAGACTATATGAATAAGAAAGGATGAGCAAACTCAAAGACAGGTCAACAGAACTCATCAAATCAGAACAGCAAAAAGAAAAAAAAAGAGACTAGAAAACTTAAGGGGCTTATAGGAGAATATTAAGTGAACCAACATTCATATTATACATGCCCCAGAATGAGAAAAGCCAGAAAGAAAGGGGTAGAAAACTTACATGAAGAGATAAAAGCTAAACGTCCCTACCCTTGGAGACCCACTCCAAAGCACTTTTACTTAAATTGTCTAAAGTTAAAGACAAGGAAAGAATTTTTTTTCTGGCAATTGGTTCAGCCTCACATCTATGTGGTTTTGTTCTGTTTTTAACTCCAGCTAGTTAACATACAGTGTTATATTGGTTTCAGGTATACAATATAGTGATTCAACAATTCTGTACACTACTCAGTGCTCATCAAGATAAGTGTACTATTAATTCCCTCCATCTATTTCACCCATCCCCCTGTAATGATCAGTTTGTGCTCTATAGTTTAAAGTCTGGTTTTTGGTTTGTCTTTTTTTTTTTTTTCATTAATTTCTTCAATTCTACATATGAATGAAATCATATAGTATTTCTCTTTCTCTGACTTATTTCACTTAGAGTTATACCCTCTATTTCCAACCATGTTGTTGTAAAAATTTCATTCTTTTTATGGCTAAGTAATATCCCATTACACACACACACACACACACTTCATCTTCCTTATCCATTCATCAGTTGATGGACACTTGGCTGCTTCCATAATTTGGCTATTATAAATAATGCTGCAATAAACATGGGGTACATCTACCATCTTGAATTAGTATTTTTTTTTATTTGGGGGGTAAATACCTGGTAGGGAATTACTGGATTATATGGTAGTTTTGTTTTTAATTTTTCAGGAAACTCCATACTGTTTTCCACAAAGGCTGCACTAGTTTACATTCCCACCAATAGTGCAAAAGAGTTCCTTTTTTTTCACATCCTCACCAACACTGTTGTTTCTTGTATTTTTTATTTTAGCCATTCTGACAGGAGTGAGGTGATATCTCATTATGGTTTTGATTTGCATATCCCTTAAGATGAGTGATGTTTAGCATCTTTTCATGTCTGTTGGCCATCAGTATGTCTTCTTTAGAGAAATGTCTGTTCAAATCTTCTGCCCATTTTTTATCTGAGTTGTTTTTTGGTGTTGGTTGTATCAGTTCTTTATGTATTTTGGTTATTAACCCTTTTTCAGATATGTCATTTGCAAATATCTTCTCCCACTCAGTAGGTTGTCTTTTATAATTTGGTTGGTTGTTTCCTTTGCTGTGTGGAAGCTTTTTATTTTGATACAATCCAAACAGTTTATTTTTGCTTTTATTGCCCTTGCCTCAGGAGACATGTCTAGACAGATACTGCTATGGCCAAAGTCAGAGATTTTATGGCCTGTGCTCTCCCCTTATAGGATTTTTATGGTTTCAGGTCTCCCATTTTGAGTTTATTTTTGTGTATGGTATAAAAAAGTGGTCCAGTTCCATTTTTTTGCAGGTTGCTGTCCAGTTTCCCCAATACCATTTGTTGAAAAGACTGTCTTTTCTCCATTGCATATCCTGTCACCTTTGTCAAGGATTAATTGGCCAAAACTGCAGGTTTATTTCTGGGTTTTCTATTCTGTTCCATTGATCTACGTGTCTGTTTTTGTGCCAGTACCATACTGTTTCGATTCCTACAGCTTTGTAATATAACTTGAAATCTGGGATTGTAATACCTCCAGTTTCTGTTTTTCTTTTTCAAGATTGCTTTGGCTACTGATGGCTTTTGTGGTTTCAAAAAATTGGGGGATCATTTATCCTAGTTCTTTGAAAAGTGCTGTTGGTATCTTGGTAGGGATTACATTAAACCTGCAGACTGCCTTGGGTAGTATGGACATTTTAACAATATTTGTTATCAAGACAAGGAGAGAATCTTAAAAGCAGCAAGGAAAAAACAATTCGTTATACATAAATGAAAGCCCAATACAGTCAAAATTGTTGAGTGGAAACTTGGCATGCAAGTAGGAAGTGGGCACAATATATTGAAAATACTGAAAGAAGGAAACTGCCAACAAGAATACTCTACCTAGCAAAGCTGTCCTTCAGATTTGGTTGGGTGGGGGGTGGGGTGGGAACTGGGGGGTGATGTGGTTTGGTGTGTGGAATACAAGTTTTCCAGATAAGCAAAAGCTAAAGGAATTATTGCCCCTAGACCAGTCTTACAAAAAATGTTAAAGGGACTTTTTTTGCTGAAACATAGGGTACTGTTAGTAATAGGAAAATGTATAAAAGTATAAATCTCACTGGTCAAGGTAAATACATAGTAAAATTCAAAGTAATCTTATATTGTAAAGGAAGTTGGTTAATTACTACAAATCTAGTATGAAGATTAGAAGACAAAGGTAATAAAAATACCTACAACTACAGTAATTTGTAAATGAATACTGAAAAACTGAAACATGTAAATTATGATGTCAAAACATAAAATGTGAGAGGGGAAAAAGTAAGATTTAGAATGTGTCTGAAGTTAAGCTATCAATTTAAGATAGACTTTTATATATGTGTGTGAAATAATATATATGTGTTGTGTTATGTAACCCTCATGGTAATCACAAAGCAAAAACCTATAGATACACAAAAGATAAGAGGATTCTAAGTATATTGCTACAGAAAATCTTTGAATCACAAAGGAACAGAGCAAGAAAAATGGAAAGGAATGATGAAATCTTAAAAACAGCCAGAAAACAATTAACAAAATTCCAATAAGTACATAGCCATCAATAACAGCTTTAAATGAAAATGAACTAAACTCTCCAATACAAAGACACACAGTGGCTGAGTGAATAATAATACAAAATCCATCTATATGCGGTAAGAGACTCAATTCAAATGTAAGGACATGCGGGGCGCCTGGGTGGCTCAGTGGGTTAGGCCGCTGCCTTCGGCTCAGGTCATGATCTCAGGGTCCTGGGATCGAGGCCCGCATCGGGCTCTCCGCTCTCTCTCTCTGCCTGCTTCTATGCCTACTTGTGATCTCTCTCTGTCAAAAAAAAAAAAAAAAAAAAAAAATGTAAGGACATGCAAAATGAAAGCAAAGAGTGGAAAATATATACTCCATGCAAATGAAAACCAAAAAATAGCTAGGGTAGGTGTATATACAGCTGACAAAATACACTTTAAGACAAAGAACTATAATAGGAGACAAAGAAGGTCATAAAATAGTGATAAAAGAATGAATCAAACAAGAGGGTATAATATTTGTAAATATTTATTCACCCATCTAAATACATAAAGTAAACATAACATGAGGGGAGAAATAGACATCAATTTAAAAATAGTAGAGGACTTAAATTCCCCATTTTCATCAATTAGATCACCCAGACAGAGAATCTATTTAAAAAATATTGTACTTAAATAACACATTAGAGTAGATGGACCTAACACACACATACAGAACATTCTATCTAAGCAACAACACACAGTCTTAAGTGCACATGGAACATACTCCAGGAAAAATCCTATGTAGACCACAAAAGAGTCTTAAAAATTTTAAGAGAACTGGGTGCCTGGGTGGCTCAGTGGGTTAAGCCACTGCCTTCGGCTCAGGTCATGATCTCAGGGTCCTGGGATCGAGTCCCGCATCGGGATCTGTGCTCAGCAGGGAGTCTGCTTCCTCCTCTCTCTCTGCCTACTTGTGATCTTTCTCTGTCAAATAAATAAATAAAATCTTTAAAAAAAAAAATTTTAAGAGAACTGAATCATATCAAACATTTTTTTCTGACCCCAGTGGTATGAAAACTAAAAATCAATTATAAGATGAAAAGTAGAAAACTTATAAATATGTGAAAATTAAACAATATTCTGCTGAACAACCAGGGTCAAAAAAGAAACCAAAAGAAAAAGCAGAAAATATCTTGAGAAATTTGAAAATGTAAATACAACATACCAAAACTTATGAGACTCAGCACAAACAGCTTAAGAGAGAAGGCCCCAAATGATAAATGCCTTCATTAAGAAACAAGATCTCAAATAAACAACCTAACTTTTCACCTCAAGGAACTAGAAGAACAAACTAAACCCAAGATTAGTGAAAAGGAAAAAAAGGCAATAATGAGAGCAGAGATAAATGAAATGAAAAAAAAAAATCAGAAATGAAAGAGACATTACAGTGGATATCACAGAAACCTTTACAAAGAATGAATAATCAAAGCCCAACAAATTAAAAAATCTGAAGAAATGGACAAAGCCATAGAAACATACAGCCTACCAAAACAAATCATGAATATACAGAAAACCTTCAATAGGCCAATAACAAGCAAGTAGATTGAATCTCTAATCAAAAATCTCCCCCAGAAAAAAAGTCCAGGACCAGATGACTTCACTGGTGAATTCTACCAACATTTAAATAAGAATACCAGTTCTTCTGAAATGCTTTCAAAAAAAGAGCAGAGAACACTTGCAGACTCATTTTAAGAAGCCAGCATTACCCTGATACCAAAAGTAGACAATGACACCATACAAAAGAAAACTACAGATGCCAATATCTCTGATGAACACAGATGCAAAAAACTTCAACAAAATATTTGCAAACTAAATTCAATAATAACACTAAAAGGAACATTCACCATGATCAAGTGCAATTTATTCCAGGATGCAAGGGATGATTCAATATTTGTAAATCAATCATTGTGATACCCACATTAACAAAATGAACAAAACAAATGATTATCTCAATATAAATAGAAAATCCATCTGACAAAATTCAACATCCATTTATGATTTTTAAAAAAAATCTCAAAAAGTGGCTTATAGAGGGAACATACCTCAACATAATAAAGGCCATGTATGACGAGCCCACAGCTAACATTATCTTCAATGGTGAGAGCTAAAAGCTTTTCCTCTGAGATCAAGAACAAGACAAGAATGCCCATTCTTTTCATTTTATTAAACACAGAATTGGAAATCCTAGCCAGAGCACGTAGGCAAAATAAATAAATAAATAAATAAATGGTATCCAAATTGAAAAGAAAAAAGTCAAACTGTCACTCTGTGCAGATGACAGGATATAGAAGACCTACACTCCACCAAAAAGCTGTTAGAATAAACAAGTTCAGTAAAGTTGTAGGCTACAAAATCCATATACAATCCATATTGTGTTTCAATATACTAATATTGAACTATCAGAAAAAGAAATAAAACAATCTTATTTACAACTGCATCTAAAATATAAAATACCTAGGAATAAATTTAACTGAGGAAGTCAAAGAGATGCACACTGAAAACCATAAGGCATTGATGAAAGATTGAAGGTGACACAAATAAACTGAAAGATAAGCCATGATCATATTGGAAGAATAATGTTAATATGTCCATACTATTCAAAGGAATTACAATTTAATGCAATCCTTTTCAAAATTCTGAAGGCATTTTTTTCACATAAAAAGAATAAACAATCCTAAAATTTGTGTGGAAGTACAAAAGATCCCAAATAGCCAAAACAGTCTTAAAAAAGAAGAACCAAGCTAGAGGTATCACACTTCCTGATTTTAAGCTATATTACAGAGCTACAGTAATCAAAACCGTATTGCACTGGCATAAAAAAACAGACATACGGATCAATGGAAAAGAACAGAGAGCCCAGAATTAAACCTAAGCATATATGATCAATTAATTTACAACACTGGAGACAAAAATATACAAAGAGTAAAAGACAGTCTCCTCAATAATTGGTGCCAGAAAAACTGTCACAGCTACATACAAAAGAATGAAACTAGACCACTATCTTACATGCACAAAATAACCTAAAATGAATTAAAGACCTGAACATAAAACCTGAAACTGTAAAACTCCTTAACAAAATACAGGCAATGATGGGGCACTTGGGTGGCTCAGTCAGTTAAGTGCCTGCCTTCAGCTCAGGTCATGATCCCAGCTGTCCTGGGATTGAGCCCAGCATCCAGCTCCCTGCTCAGCAGGAAGCCTGCTTCTCCTTCTCCCTCTCCCACTCCCCCTTCTTGTGTTCTCTCTCTCTTTCTCTCTGTCTCAAATAATAATATTGGAAGGAAGGAGGGAGGGAAGGGGGGAGGGAGGGAGGGAGAAAATACAGGCAATGAGAGCCTTGACCTCTATCTTGGAGACAAATTTTTGGATCTGACACTAAAAGTAAAGTCAACAAAGACAAAAATAAATAAGTGGGACTATATCAAACTAAAAAGTTTCTGCATTTTGCCATCACCAAAATGAAAAGACAACCTCCTGAATAGAAGAAAATATTTACAAATCATGTATCTAATAAGGGGTTAATATCCAAAATATATAAAGAGCTCAACAATTCAAAAGCAAGCAAACAACCCAGTTAAAAATGGACACAGGGTCTAAGTAGACATTTTTCTAAAGATGATATACAGACATCCAACAGGTACACAAAAGTGTACTCAACATCAGTAATCATTAAAAAAATGCTAATCAAAACCTCAGTGAGAAATCACATCACACCTGTAAGAATGATTATTAGCAAAAAGACAAGAAATAATAAGGATTGGCAAAGATGTGGAGGAACGGGAAGCCTGTGCACTATTGGTGTGAATGTATACTATAGAAAACAAGATGGAGATTCTTCAAAAAGTTAAAAATAGAACTACTGTTTGAACCAGAAATTCGACTTCTGTGTATCTGCCAAAGCAAATAAAAACACTGCGCACTCATGTTAATTGCAACATTCACAATAGCCAATAAACGGAGACAACCTAAGTGTCCATCAATGCTGAAAAATGAAATGTGGCATAAATACATAAGGGAATATTATTCAGCCATAAAAATCAAGGAAAGCTGTCATTTGTGATAACATGGATGGATCCTGAGGTCACTATAAGAAGTGAAATAAGTCGGACAGAGACAGACAGATACCGTATTATCTCACTCATGTGGAATCTTATAAAACAAAAAACTCAAAAACTCAAACTCCTATAGACAGAAAAGACATTACTGTTTACCAGAGACCAGGGGCGGGGCAGGGGGGGAGTTGGGAGAAATGGGTGAAAGTGATCAAAAGGTAGAAAATTCCATCTAGGGGTGCCTGAGTGACTCAGTCAGTTAAGCATCTGCCTTCAGCTCTTGTCATGATCCCAGGGTCTCGGGATCAAACCCTATATTAGGCTCCCTGACATTAGGCTCCCTGCTTCTCAGGGAGCCTGCTTCTTCCTCTCCCACTCCCATTGCTTATGCGTTCTCTCTCTCTCTCTCTCTCCACCACACTCTGACAAATAAATAAATAAACTCTTTAAAGAAACTTCCATTTATAAAATAAGTCATAAGGAGGGGCGCCTGGGTGGCTCGATGGGTTAAGCCTCTGCCTTCAGCTCAGGTCATAATCTCAGGGTCCTGGGACCCAGCCCCGCATCTCATCAGGCTCTCTCCTCAGCAGGGAACCTGCTTCCCCCTCTTTTTCTGCCTGTCTCTTTACCTACTTGTGATCTCTGACTGTCAAATAAATAAATAAAATCTTTTAAAAAAAATAAGTCATAAGGATACAATGTACAGCATGATGACTGTAGTCAATAATACTGTACTGTATTTCTGAAAGGTGTTAAGAGAGTACATATTAAAAGTTCTCATCACAAGAAAAAAAATTATAACTGGTATATTAGATATTCACTAGACATACTGTGGTGACCATTCCACAATATAGCAAATCATTTTGTTGTACACCTAAAACTAATATGTTTTACACCAGTAATACCAGCTTTTTAAATGTATTAAATTTTAAAAATAAAAATATCCAAATTATTAAACATACATAAAATTTATCCAAACTTTCATGTCAAACTTATAAAAGTTTATAACTGCCTCTACTAATTTTTTTCTATCACAAATAATAAAGTTAACAGGCCAGTAATAAATAGTTTACAGATCAGTTATTAGTCTTTATCCTATACTTTGAGTAATATTTGTCTAAGAATAATGCCCCACTAAACTTAGGGAAGAAGCTCATATAGTAAATCTGTGATAAAATAATAAGAAACGTTGGATGTGTTCAAATCAGACTTAATGGATATGCACTGTGAAGGATTTACAATAATGGCTAATGATCACAGTGTTTCTGTTTTTAAAAAGCATCATCAGGGGTCAGATTAATACACTTTTCTTGATCCGGTACTGAAAGAAATTATTCAGTAATTTAGCATCTTTCCTATAGAACTAATGAGACCAGGATACAACCAGCAAGGCTTTTCTGGAAAGCAATTCTCATCCTATCAATTTAGTTTATTTCTATCACAGACTACATAGTTAAGTTATAATCTTCATACCCCAATTTTAGAAGGCTCATGATTGTGTCCTGTATTCCAAAATAAGCTGGAAAGTGTGTGTAGGTGAGGGGGGGGCATGTATGCGAGTGTGTAGAAAGCATCTATTCTTTCTTTCTGCCTTTTTTTTTTAATCTTAAACACCTCTCTACCACTATCAGAGGCCAATCTCAATAAGAATATCAAAATAGTAAAGCAAACAATCATTGAGCATTTACAATGTGCCAGGAATTCTTCTAAGTATTTTAGGTGCCATGCTAAAATTAGTTATCCTCCATTTAAAGAATACCTATCACTTAGTCTTTTTTATTTAAATAGAAATAAATTTTAAAATGACATGAAAAATGTAAAATTGATAGAAATAAATGTAAGGGCTATAAAATATAATAGTACTGTAGTGTGAAAAAAGTCTATCTAAACTAAAGTTCCACAAAGTTCAGCCCCTATGTCACTTGTTTTTGTAGGGCCCACAACTAGAATGGTTTTTATATTTTAAATGGTTTGGGAAAAGTAAAAAGAACTTTGGAAAAAGTCAAAATTTTGTGACACATGAAAATTATATGAAATTCAATTTCAATGTCTACAAATAAAGTTTTATTGGAGCACAGCCATGCTCATTCTTTTCCATATTGTTTATGGCTGTTTTCATGCTACAATGACAGAACTGAGTAGCACTTTACCTGGCTATTTAGCACGCTGCCAATTGTAGTAACCATGGCTATAAATGCACAGAGTTTCAAGTGCCACACACATTGCCATACCACAGTGCATACGCATATTATCAAAATAAGGAAAGAAAATAGAACTCAAAATGTCATACTTTTGAAGCACAGTAGAATGTGGCTTTTGTTACTGAGTTAAAAGTAAAGCACTGTGTTTATAATGTAATGATAAAATAGCTATGCTCAAAAGAATCCAATATACAGTAACACCAAAGGACTCTTCATAGTATCCCCTGCCCACAGGCAAGCAACAGTGAGAAAAAGTAGAAAATTTACAAAGAAGTGTCTCATCATAGGAGAATTTCTTCACTAACAGAAAATAAACATGAGGTATGACCAAACTAAGTTTCTCAGTAGCTCATTTGTTAGTCAAGCAAGGAAAGCCATTCACTGATGAGTTAATGAAATCATGTTTGACTGCAGAAGATGAAAAGATGTGTCCAGAGGAAATAAACTTAAGACTTTTGGCCATTGGGCAAGTACATTTGCTCAAAAAGTTGAGAAAAGAAGATGATTTCAAGTGGTCTTCTGTGGTCAACAAATGTACACTATTCAACTGCTTTTTTTTTTTTTTTTTTAATTTGAGGAGTCAGTGCAAAGTTTGAAGTAACTGAAGAGTTAGTCTCTATGAACAGTCTGTGTAAAACAACTTCAGGCAAGAATATTTTCAAAGTTGAGAAAACTCCAGTACAACCTAAAGTGGAATCTGCTAAGATGTGCTATAACTGATTATGATAATATATATGGAAGGGGGAAAAAGACAATTTATAACCTTGTAAAAAGGTGTTTTTTAAAAAAAAAAAGTTAAGGTGTTTAAATCTATTATTTAAAATAAAATTAATTTTAAAATTTTAAATGTTTAAATATTTACTCAACCGTTAACTTGCAGAAAATATGTAAATATGTCATATGTTACTGAACCAAAAGTGTCAAAGGTGAACTTCATTCACTCCTGTGAGTTTCACAACTTTCAGTTTTGTGAATTTTTGTCAAAAATAGAAGATGAATATCCTGACTTGCCCTTCTATCCAGAAGTTCAAAAACTTAAGCTGTGGTAAAAGCAGTGACTTTTTTTTTCTTTTTAGCTCTATGCTGAGACTGAAATTTTTCTGAATGAGAACCACCACTGACTACTATTATCAAATTGAATAGCCTTTTGAAATCAGCTCTTGTTTCAAATTTGATCATGTTCCTTGATGAATTAAAACTAAAATCACAAGGCAAACAGTTACTATATGTGAAATTTTTACTAAATGTAGTAAAGCTATTAATGTTGTTTGAATTACAAAGTAATGTCAAGTTGGGTTGTCAAGAATTAATGAAAGAACTGAGATCTGTATTTCCACATAAATCTGAAATAGATATATTTTCTGATCGCAAACTAAGTTCTAGTAAGAGCAAACAACTGTCCCAGTTTTAGCACTTCGAGTCCCAAATCCTCAGAAACCACTCAGTCCTGGAATATCAGAACAACTGGCCTCCCTAATTCCAGCAGCATTTTTCAGACCTAAATACAAATGCCAAGTATATATTCCTATTTCAAAATCCATTAACTGTGCAATTGATGAGCTTCCCAGAAACAGCAATTGGAAATGATTAATCTGCAATGTAATGACATGCTAAAAGGCAAATATCAAGAGAAGAATCTAACAGAATTCTATAAAATATGATGCTGTTGATAGACTGGTGTCAGTTTCTGGTAGCACCTACCTGTTTGAAAGGACATTTTCAAAGGTGAAATACACAAAATATCAACAGAGATCAACATTAACAGAACATTTGCAGTTGAGTTTGATAACAGAAAACTAACTTCAATTAAATTGAACCTCAAATTAAATGCTATCTCCACATTCCCATTAGATGTGTATCACACAGAATACTCAATTATATTTTAAATTTTATTAATAAAAACTTAGAGAACTTTTCTCTCTTGATCTATAAATACTTACATAATATCTTCAGTTTTGCTTCTTGGCCTGCAAAGCCTAAAATATTTATTGTCTGGCCCTTTACCTAATGGGACCCCTTATTGTGACTAAGACAAATAGAGTTAAGAGATGGGGACTGTTACAGTTGACAAGAAACTAAATGAAGCAGTAACCACTGGTTTTTATGAGAAAAATAAACAGCAGTGGTATATATTTAAAAGACTAACATACCAGAGTCAGAAGCAATCACTTCATTACACCAATCTCTTTGGATGTCCTAGAATCTAAATCTTAGACCTTAACCCTTCTGCCATGGTTAATTTTCCTTTACATAAAAAAACTGGCATGGATTCAAGGAAGATTGATAATGACTAATACCGTGAAACTTGGTGTCTATTTTTAAAAGTTTTATAAAGTTTTTTAGCTCAAAAAATGTCAAGATTACAGACATAACAATTTCTATTTAAAACTACAGAAAGTACCCTGGGCTGTTTTTAAAGTCCAAGGAAAATTTTTTAAAAATAAAAAATTAAAAAGCAGGGTAGGGGTTTTTGTTTGTTTGTTTTTTGTCTTTAGTTTTGTTTAGTCATAAGAATAATTTATTGAGGGGTGCCTGGGTGGCTCAGTGGGTTAAAGCCTCTGCTTTCGGCTCAGGTCATGATCCCAAGGTCCTGGGATCAAGCCCCGCATCGGGCTCTCTGCTCAGCAGGGAGCCTGCTTCCTCCTCTCTCTCTACCTGCCTCTCTGCCTACTTGTGATCTCTGTCTGTCAAATGAATAAATAAAATCTTTTTAAAAAAATTATAATTTATTGACTACTGGGAAGAGAAACTGTTGAACAACTTTGTGAGAGAGACTTAACTTTACATCCCTTAAGATCTTCAAGAGAGTAACGATCTTACTGTAGGATTTATATTTTTATCTACTTAAAGACAAGAGCCATCTACTGTTCTAAAAAAAATTCAGGGGCGCCTGGGTGGCTCAGTGGATTGGGCCTCTGCCTTCGGCTCAGGTCATGATCTCAGGGTCCTGGGATGGAGCCCCACATCGGGCTCTCTGCCTGCTTCCCCCTCTCTTTCTGCCTGTCTACTTGTGATCTCTCGCTCACTGACAAATGAATAAAATTAAAAAAAAAAAAAAAACTTAAAAAAAATTCAGATGTCCTATGAAAGCATTACAATCCAGATTTCACAGCATGATATGGAAATATCATATTAGAAGTGTTACACAATTTCTGAACTATATAACTAAACAAAACATCCTGGTCTATACAAAAATATCCCAAAATAGCAAGTAATTCTGAGTTAATGACAGACAGTAATGTGTATTTTTATAGAAATACAACTGTCATCAAAGCATTTCTTGGTGCTAAGACTACAGGGAGGAATACAGTAAAATGCTGCTGGTAAGCTTTAGAAAATATAATTTACTGGGAAGGTAGACTAAATAAATAAATAATAAGTTAACATAAGCATAGTGCCAAATGAGTGGTATATGCATGCATGCACTAAGAGCTATAAGAGAAACACATAACTGATACTTATAAATACCCACCAATTATACACAATTACTTGTTTCAAGGATGAGAATATGTAAATTAATGTCTATATAATATGTATCAATAAAAAGAAATTAAATTGTAGCACTATCACATAGCTTTTCTCTTCAGCCTAATGGCATATAAATGTAAGCAAAGATTTCTCTTTTAAAAGTATCATTTGATATTCTAAACCAGGGCCAACAGGTATATTGTTGTTATGAGAGCAAATAACCCACAAATACCATATTCTTTTCCACTGAGAAGGGGGGGGAGGCCTTATAAACGTTCTCAACACAATTCTCTAGGTAACCACGACTTATCAACTAGAATTGGCACTTACATGAAACTTACTTGCCATCCACGTTTTAAGGTATCATTTTAAGAACAGAAGGAAAAACATAGACATAGTCTACTTATTTGACTTCAGTTAAGATATTAGCCCTAAAGGTATGTATGACAATCACTGGAATACTTTCATACTTTTTGGGTTTGGCTGTTGCTATCTCTTGAGTTTTCAGTATTTCAACCTGGTTTAAATTAGGATTATTTTAAAACATTTCTCTTTCTACTAGGGCTATAGTAAAAGGTTCTGTTAACAATTTTCATTACAGGCCCTTATTAGATTTAAGATAATTAATGTTGTGATATTTTATTTTTAAAAGGAGAAAAGAAAGAAGACGGCATAGAACAGGTAAAACACTTCCTCTTAACATTTATCATTAGACAATTAAATTCCAAAAGAAAAGCATTGTATACACGATTATTTTGAACTCAGAATAAGATGCCTACTGGTATACATTAACTGGAAAACATTTTTCTAAATAACTATTCAAGTTTTCAGTATTTCAAGGTTATATATTAAAAGTTGTTTCTGTAAAAGAAAACAGTGCATAATGGAATGTGTACAAATGAAATTATAATAATCCAGTGAGGAGAAAGGAGGAGGGATATACATGAATTAAAGTTACCATGAATTGATAATTGATGAAGGTGGGTGATGGGTAAAATAGCAGTTTACATACACCATTTTCTCTATTATGTTTGAAACTATCCAAAATTAAGTTTATTTTTTATTTAAATTTTACTTAGTTAACATACAGTGCCATACTGGTTTCTGGAGTAGAATTCAGTGTTTTATCACTTACATAGAACACTCAGTGCTCATCACAAGTGCCTTCTTTAATCCCCCATCACCCTTCTAGCCCATCCCCGCCCCGCACCACCTCCCTCCATCAACCTCAGATTGTTCTCTATCATTAAGAGTTTCTTATGGCTTGTTTCCCTCTATCCTTTTTCTCTTTTCCCCCTTCCCTTATGTTCATCTGTTTTCTGCCTTAAATTTCACATATGAGTGAGATCATATGGTATTTGTCTTTCTCTGACTTATTTCATTTAGCATAATACACTTTAGCTCCATCCACATAGTTGCAAATGCCAAGATTTCACCAAAATTATAAGTTTAAAAATAAAAGGTTTATAATAATGACAAGGGTATCCAATTCATTTTTATTATTTTTATGTATAATTTTTATAAGTAATGCCCTAAAGGTATGTATGACAATCACTGGAATATACATATAATTTTATGTATAATTTTTATAAGTCCCTCTCCATATTCTGCCATTAACATATCTAAGTTCATTTTGAAGACTGTTATACCAATTTCAAAAAGGTTAGGTGTAAGTCAGAGAAGAACTCATAATTTACAGTTTACATAAGTTTACAGTGGATTACCATGGTAACTGATTCATTATGAAACTCTTCCCAGCTCACAGCCTTACAATAGTGAGTGGACTAGGTTGGAGCCCTGGGCCATAGGCCATAGTTTTTCTGACTCCAGGTTTAGAGTAATGAGTTGATGGCCCAACAACCTCCACACACCCAATAAAAGAGAGAAAGAGAGAGATTAAAATCTAAGAACACATGGATTTTTAGGTGCTTGATATGTTTGAATCCCCTGTAGTCATTATCAGTTTTGATGTGCCAATTGTCTCCCTTCATCTTGGCTTCTTTGTCCTTTTGCTATGGATCAATTAGTCTTTGGCAGCTGCTTTACTTTTATGATGCAAGATGTCCCAGACTCATACATTCCCTGCTTTAAATGTAGAACCTACTATTTCTCCATTTTTATTTTCTCTAGGATTTTATAGCTTTTAGGCTTTTTCAGTGAATACAAATAAAACTTTTTTTAAAAATATATAACAGTTATTTCCAACTTAAAATTAAGATAAAAGAAGTTTAATTCATTGCTTTGTGTTTTGTCTTGCAGCTCTTTAGCTTTATGCAAAAAATCTTAGCCCTTAAATATACTAACATTTTCTCTTTTAACTAAATATCACTTACCTGAAACTGCTTCCACCTAGTCACCAATGACCTCCAAATTGCCAAATCAATTATTACTATTTAGCTCATCAGCACTTTCTATACTAACACTACAGACTGTGCTCTTCATCTTGAAACATTCAGCTTCCGTTACACTCAGTTCTCTTACCTTGCTATTTCATTTCTGTCTCCTTCTATGGCTTTTTACTTGCTTTTAGCCTTTTCTTCTTTAACAGTTCTATAATATTATCCCTTGACGTTTTTATCAACTCTCAGGAATCAGTAGCAGAGAGACATAATTGCTAAAACTCCGAGTTTCAGACTGATATATCCTGTTCCTGCGGAGGTATTGCCATACTGTTAATTGTCCCCTCTGTGGGGCGCCTGGGTGACTCAGTGGGTTAAGCCTCTGCGTTCAGCTCAGGTCATGATCTCAGGGTCCTGGGATCGAGCCCCGCATCAGGCTCTCTGCATCAGCCTCTCTCTCTGCCTGCCTCTCTGCCTACTTGTGATCTTTCTCTCTATCAAATAAATAAATAAAATCTTAAAAAAAAAAATTGTCCCTTCTCTGTGAAGTACAATAGCATCCTGTGCTTCTACCACAATAAATGTCACTTTTTATTATACCTTCTGGTTAACTGTTTCTCCCACTACGCTGTAAGATTCTTAAAGGCAATATTTGTGTCCCTTTTGCTCACCATCTTATTAGCAGCAGGTATGGAATTCTGTAAATACCGTTAGATACAAATGAACAAATAAATATCTCTTTGACTAGATAATATCTGTTAAATGAAAATTTTCCACAGACAGTTTACTAACATAGGAAGCTTTTATTCAAATGATTCATGGATCAGGCAGCATCCAGTCTGGTAGTTAGAAAGGAAGTCCAGGAGCACCTGGGTGCTCAGTCTGTTAAGCGTCTGCCTTCCACTCAGGTCCTGATCTCAGGGTCCTGAGATTGACCCTCATTGACCCCCTGCTCCACAGGGAGCCTGCTTCTCCCTCTGCCTCTCTCTCTTTCTCTGAATAAATAAATAAATAAAATATTTTTTCAAAAAACAAAAAGGAAAGGAAATCCAAAAAACTGTAAAGGGAAGAGATTTTTTTTTTTTTTTAATTCATTTATTTCAGAGAGAGAGAGTATGAACAGAAAGAGAGGCAGAGGGAGAGAATGTTCAAACAGACTCTCCTGTGAGTGTGGAGCAGGACTTGGGTCTCAATCCCAGGACCCATGAGATCACAGCCTGAACTGAAACTGAGTAGAACTGACTGAGCCACCCAGCTGCCCCAAGGCAAGAGATATTTACAGCACTAAGTGAGCAGGAACAAGGAAGTTCTGCCCAGCATTTGCTAATTGGATTAGTTTCCTTATATGGAGCAAAGGGAAGTTTTGGAGCAGGGTTTGGTAACTTGTGCGAAATAGACAAGCACTAACTAGTTGACATACGCCTTCTTTTTCTGGGAGGGCCACACGTAGAAACTTAGTTAAGTTCTGCCTTGCTGATGTTGAGTTTAGCATGAGCAATTTCATCTATGGTTACTTTAACGTATCTGAGACATAACGTATCCAAAACCAAATTCATTGTTTTACCCTCCAGACCCAAATCTACTTCTCTTATATGGTATTTGTCACTCTTGATTCCCTATAACCTACTCACAACTATTAAAGCTAATCATCAAGTTTTATTGATTATTGCTCTTAAATATTTCTAGAGTCTAGCCCCACTATAATTCAGGTTGGTTTTTTTTTTAAGATTTTATTTATTTGTCAGAGATAGAGAGAGAGAAAGAGAGAGCGCAAGCGAGCATAAGCAGGCAGAGTGGCAGGCAGAGGCAGATAGAGAAGCAGGCTCCCCACTAAGCAAGGAGGCCGATGCAGGACTCAATCCCAGGACCCCAGGATCATAAAACAAGCCAAAGGCAGCAGCTCAACCGAGTGAGCCACCCAGGCATCCCTATAATTCAGGTTTTAATCATCTCAACCTGGAATACTACTTCCTGATTAATATCCTCATCTTTAGTTTCTCCCTCCCCCCACTGCCACCACTACCTCAAATCTCACCTCCACAAAGCTGTGAGAGTGATCTACCTATCATTACCCTGACTAAAACACCATATGATAAAGTCTAAGCTACTTATTATGGTATGTAAGACTCTCCGTTACCTAATATGCCTGGTTTGGTCAGTTAAATGGCCAACTCTTGATTTTGGCTCAGGTCATGATCTCAGGATGGTAAGATCAAGCCCCGCGTCAGGATCTGGGTTCAGCAGGGAGTCTGCTTGAGATTTTCTCCCTCTCCCTTTGCCCCTCCCCCTGCTTATGTGCTCTAAAATAAATACATCTTTAAAAAAATAACATATATTACACCAATATTATTATAGCTTATCTAGCTTCATCAGTCCCCAGAGGTCTTTTACCCAAACACTTAAAGTTCATATTCTGCTTAGGCCTCAAGCTATTTTCTGGTTAAAGTAAGGAGTGGCACTATATTTAATCCTTACTTATTTTAACCATAACTTAGTTTCAGGCCTTATCAGAATATGTACTTCAATTCTAAGAAAATTCTTTGGATAGAATCTGCTGGGTAATATATAGAGAGATCCAGGGTGTAAAGTTTTCTGATGCTTTGAATCAGCTCGCTGTCAAAAGCTTTGTTACTACAGTAGCTACATTTTTCTCAAGTAGTATATATTAGTGCCTATTTACAACTTTTTAAGAAAAAGTTTGTTCTTCAGATTTCCTTATTCACATTCTCTTTTGTGAAAAACCTGAAAAAGGAATTATGTTCCATGTCTTAACTTGAAGTAACTACCATCTGAAGACCAATTAGTCTTTCTGAAAACAAAAAGAAGGCAATTCCACAACTGCTTAACTCCTCCTTACTTTTAAAGTTTATAGATCATCTTCACAGTTATATTACTAACCTCAGATGCCCTGCAATTTAGTAGACTGTCCTTTGATAGATATTGTACACTTTAAGAAGATTCTTACCCACTTTCTCCAGAACTATTTTAAGAAACACATTTAAACAGCTGAGATACAGTTTAACTGAGATACAGTTAAGAGTCAACCACAGTGAAGAAAAAACAAATTCGAAAATTCTTGAATGGTTAAAATGACAAATTTTACAATGCACATTTCACCACAATTTAAAAAAAATAAAGAAAGAAACCACTAGAGGTCTAGCTGGCTCCTGGGAAGATTTTGGGAAGGATTTGTACTGACAAAAGCTGATGAAAAGAATTTGAGTTCTCCATTAAACTTTAAGACAAATTTGAAAGAAGTTAACTTGGGCTTGCATGTTGGAATACACTTCTAGGTATGGAGCATATCTCTTGTTCCCTACCACCAACTTCAGTCATAGACAAATAGGTACTAAATCATATAGTCATATACCTATACTGTCTGGCCTGTACTACTCATTGGCATACTGTCTGGAAAAAATCTTAGACTTAGAAATGCCAGAAACTCATTCTTTTAATGTGGAATTATGACAGATACACCAATCTGCTGTTTATGTTGCTCTTTTGGCCCTTCTATCACCCAGAAAGGTTGATTCCAGCCAGAAGAGAGTAAAACAGAAAGTGTATTTGTGTGTGTCTCTATATTGTCAATATGTAAATACTGGGGATATATATACACACACACATTTACATATACATTTACGTGTAATATAAATGTATATACATGCATACATATATTCATATACTTACATTTTTATTTATATGTAATATATACATATATTTACATATAATATACATACATATGTATATATACATACATATTTGCACATATATATCAATATATATACATATTGACAATTACCCACTTTAGTAAAGAGCATCTTCTATAACTGAAGTTTAAGTATGCAATTTCTAAATGTGTGATAAAAATAGCAAGTTTTCTGTTCATTGATACTACTATCATAAAGCTTATTAATCTACTTGATGACAACATCTTCAAATATTTGTTGAGATATGGTAAGTGCTAGTCTCATACTTACATCTTTCATCCAAAGAAAAATTTTTTTAAAATGTTTTTAAGTGTATCAACATAGTGCCTAAAGCAAAGATTTAGATAAACCATTAGAGAGAAAACAGAAGTACCAACACAGCCATAATACAGTGATCATTCTTCATAGATATAAACCAATTTATCTTAGTATTTATGACCTCTCTACTTTCTGAAAGATTTGGGGCAGAAATCACGAAATTATTTTATATACAATACCGAAAATACAATTACATAAAGCAAAAATCAATTAAAACTTATAAAGTAAGAGGAGGTGTTGAATATCTGGGGTGTTACATACAAATTAAAACAGAGTTTAGCTCTGAATTTGGGAAGGCTAAAGCAAAAAAGGGAAATAGGTTTACTTTGAGAGGTACCATAGTATAATAGAAGGAATACAAAACAAACTGAGTGTCCCTGGAGGGGATACGGGTGGGGCAATAGGGTAATTGGGTGATGGGCTTTAAGGAGGGTGTTTGATGTAATGAGCATTGAGTGTTATATGCAACTGATGAATCATTAAATTCTACCCCTGAAACAAATACTATAGTATGTACTAATTCAATTGAACTTAAGTAAAATCTTTTTAAAAAAGAAAGAATGCAGGATTAATGGGCAAACTATCTCAGTTCCAGTTTTGTTCCACTACTTCCTCAGAGTTACAACCTCTTTATACCTATTTCCTAAACTGTAAAATGGGAATAGTTATATTTAGTAGCATTCCAAGACTGCTATGTCAAATTAGGTAATGTGGAAACATTTTATAAACTCCAAAACACCATTCATTACTATTGTCTTTACTGACTTAATAGTTTAAAGTATGCAAATAGTAAATTCAACTGGATGGAAATGTTTTTTCAGCACTGGTTCCACACTAAAGAATGCCTGTGTTAGAAAACTATACATGTCTTCAAGTAGAGTTTTGAAAAAGAAGTCCTATTCACATAGATATTTTCATTATAAGCCTTCTATAAAAACAAATTACACTGAATCACAATTCACTGAAGGCAGTTCTGTGGAGAGGTGAAAGGACAAGTTTACTTACTACTGGTTTACTTAACAGAGCAGGTTGGAAAATTAGATAGTTAGCCTATCTATTAGCCTGTCTTTCATAAATATCAGAAGTCTCAAGCCGACCTTTGGCAACGGCTAGATTGTCAATTTAAGATTTCGCTTTCTAGAAAAAGCATCAAGCACCAAAACTCTGGAATACTGATTAAAAGAAAATCCCTGTATGATATAAAATATGCAAGAACCAGAGTTAAAGTCAACAGTGAAACTTGAGTAACTGGACAACTTGACTGGACAAGAAAGCATCTCCTGGGGGCACCTGGATGGCTCAGTCGGTTTAAGTCACTGACTTGGTTTCAGCTCAGGTCATGATCTCATGGGTAGCGTAATGGAGCCCTGCACGGAGGCAGGGGTGAGGGGGCCCATGTTCAGTAGGGAGTCTGCTCAAAGATCCTCTCCTCTGTCTGCTTCTCCACAACACACGTGTGTACTTGCTCTCTAAAATAAATAACTCTTGAAAAAAATTAAGTAAGAAAATAAAGCATCTACTCTCACACAGGGATGGGCTACTGGCAAGCCTGTAAACAGGAGCCTTAAATACCAAGTAAAGGCAATCATAGGAGTTAATCATAAAGTAGCATGTTCCCTGTTACTATGGAAAAAAGCACCTCACAGAGAAATGACTAAATTCTAACCCCAGTTCTGCCACTGAATGAGTAACTTTGGATCAAACACTTAAACTGTATAAGCCTTGGTTTCCTCATCTATAAAATGAAAGGACTGCAAATTAGGAAACTTGCTTCTATCTCTAAAATAGTGTACTTCTGGGATTTAATTACTGGTGAACCAAACCAGAAATGCTGAATGAGACCATGAAGGGAAACAATATAAAATAATGAGATGATCACTTAGTATTAAAAAAAAAAAAAAAGATATTTGTATTAAGTGAGGAACAGGTCAAAATCCAGTCTGTAGCAAAGCAAAGCTTAACTTGTCTACAGAACAAGTTATCTTGTCTACAGAATTTGTCTTAGGAAGTCTATGTACATTTAAAAGAGAGTGACCTGCAATCTCCCAACATTAGGTAACAGCAATAGGGTGTGGCTTAGAAAAATGCACATAACTGTATGTCGAAATCAAACAAGGGTCTGGGGAAAACCCTTTTGTTGCAGTAAATTATTACAGGAATTAACATGTAAACATTCAGTCAAGGGTAAGCACAATCTCAGCACATAATAAGATGAAGATCATCTCCACTGAAACCCTACTTCCTATTACTAAAGAAAATAACCTCCTCCCAAACCAGGAAAGAAACAAAGCAAAACTACCAGTTCTACAGTGTTTATCCAGAGGCCTAATATCTCCTAAGCTTTGCACCAGTAATTCTATTTCTGCAACTCTATGCCAAGAAAATAATCCTGAACACAGAAAAAATTTCATGTCTAATAATGTCTGTCACAAAAAAAAAGGAATGTCTATCACTGAGTTATTATTTAAAAAAGAGGAAATTAGGAACCATATAAATATAAACAAAAATTAAGGAATAGTTAAGTTAAATAAAGCTCTAGTATTTAATGGAACAAAATTTAGCCATTAAAAACAAAGACTGTGGGAGCATTGAAAAAAGTGTGCAAAGTGAGGCAAAACCCTCTAAAATATATAGAATTGTGTATGTAATATTTCAACTATATTTAAAAAAAGAAAACATGGTAAAAAAAGACTGGAAGCAAATACTCAGTAAACAGTTCTATATGACTGGTGAGAATATGGGTAAATTTTTCTACTTTTCTGAGTTCCAAATTCTATTTAACTAATATACTCTATTTTAAATAATAAATAAGTATGCAAAATACATTATTTCATTAATCATCAAAATATTCCTCTAAGTTCAGTAAGGTACAAGTCAATGTTATGTAGCACGAAACACATTTATCATGGAAATCCTGGAAATGCCCTGAAGTAAGACTTTTAAAAATAGGCTGAATTTTTAAGGAAACTCTTCAAAGACTTTTTTTTTTTTTTTTTTTTTTTTTGAGTCCTGGGAGATTCTTGAGAAGTTAATTCTAAGATTCCTACTTTTTAAAATGTAATTCTTAACTATATATACATCAAGAAGATGGCTGAACCAGATACTTCGAATATGCAAAATCTGGCCTTCCAACAATTATAACCAGATATTACAAAAATAAAATAATTTACCTAGGATCTCTGCCAATTAGTAAATAAGACCAAAAGCTAAATCCAGGTTTCTTGATGACCATTCTACTGATGTACACGATAGATTTTTTATATAGTAGCTTATAAGCCAAGAATTGGAACTTAATGTTTTTTTTTAAAATGCTGGTGCTTTCAGTGTTTTTTGTTTTAAAATTCAAAGCTACCTAAAACCCCTGAACTTGCCAGCACACACACACATGCCTCAGGGCAATATTAAATTACTCATTCTTCTTGTTACCTGTTTTTCCAGGTTGGGTTTTTTTTTTAATTTTGTGTACATCAGGATCCAGAGGCACATGCATACATACATGTTCCTCTTACTTGCCAATCCCATACCTGTTTTCTTCTAGACATGACAAATTTCCAAAAGGCTTCTCTTACTAAAAAGAACTTTCAAATATAATTCAGGAAAAACTTGAAATTTTTTACATAAAAGAAATGTCTCCAATTATGAAATGTTAAAGTACAAACCACCATTCCTACTGTTCCCCTTTACCTTTCTTTCTTTCTTTCTTTCTTTCTTTCTTTTTTTTTTTTTTTTTAAGATTTTACTTATTTATTTGGCAAGGAAAGACAGAGAAAGAGGGAACACAAGCCTCCCGCTGACCAGGGAGCCTGATGTGGGCCTCAATCCCAGGACCCTGGGATTATGACCTAAACCAAAGGCAGACACTTAACAACTGAGCCATCCAGGGACCCACTGCTCCTTTACCTTTCAAGTCTAAGTAGGTTATCTCCAAACTTTCAAAATGTCCTCACTGTACTGTTTTCCAAATAATATCATTCACCTTTGGCGTTATGTTTAAACATCCTCCAATTTCTGAATCCTACCATAAAATTCTTTGTTTGTATACTTAATGGGACTGGGGGAGGGAGTGAAAAAAAGTTAAAAAATGGAAATAGACGAAGTCTTTGGATCTCTTTGCAGCTTCATGAAATTTAATGAAGGGCTTAGAAAAACCTAATCTTTTCTATGAAACATTACCTCAAGAACCACTATCAAATACTCAATAAAATACCAAAATGAAGAAATACGTTCTTTAGGGAGTTTTGAAAACAGACAGTATTGTAAAATCAAATTAGTAATAGGTAGAATTACAAATGATGACCCCTAGTTTGCAACTTTTCACTGCAGGAGCCTTCACGTGCTTCGAAATCTCAACTAATATCCTGTCCTTCCTTCTTTGCCTGTTATGCTTCATGTTATTTCTCTTTACTGACTTCTATTAACACTATATCAATATTTTAACAGTAAGAAAAATACACAATTCTCTTATGTACATATATTTAGTGCATTTTATTTTGTTTCAATGTTTTCTGATATTTAAATTAAAATATTAAAGATATAAATATTAAGTCAATTATTTGTACTCTACTTAAACATGATTTTAATTGTTTTTGTTTGTTTGCTTTCAGGAAACCGGAGATGATGGTTCTCTTAGAATGGTTCACTTTGGTTTGGTGTAGACAATAAAAAAAACTTTATTTTCACTTAAAAAAAAAAAACTTTATTTTTCACATCTAAACTTTTTCATGGCCTAATACAGATTAGAATCTCCCTGTACAGATTAAAAAGAAAAAAGATAGTATGAATTAGTTAAGAGTTTTAAATTCAGAATATTCTCAAAGTGAACTTTTATTAGTTTCAAAACCATGTAGCATAACAGCAGTGATCCTAAGTAAAAGTCCTTAATTTATTTTCAATAATGTAAAATTTTCAGTTTCTTAAATTATACATTAGTGCTTAAAAAGTAAAATATTTAAACCTGGTTCTCCAAGTATTTTAAACATTTCTTGTGATCTTGTTTACATTATTAGTTTGCAAAATGAATAAGATATTTATTAAGCAAAAATTTCCCATTATTGGGAGACAACTGTCTATGGGTCTGTTGAATTATTGCTATGAGGGAAAGAATGTCCCTGGGGGCCAGATACCATCCCTGGCGCATAGGTCAGGCATGCTTACTGCCCAGTGGAAAAGCTTTATTTTCTTTTTTGGTAAAGATTTTATTGCTAAGTTGTTACGCCTAACATTGGACCCAAACTCACCACCCCAAGATCAAGAGTGACATGCTCCACTGACCAAGCCAACCAGGCTCCCCATCCATTTGAAAAGATTTAAAGTTCCCAAGCTCAGTGATCCTATCCACTGAGTGTGCAGGTATCATCTGACCCTCTTTATATCACCCTGTGGGAATGGGCTTTGGAAACAATGCCCCCACCAAAGGCTGACACTCCAGTTCCTATTACTATGAATAATAAACTGTCTTTTGTTTCTGACTCTGGAGTCTCATGTCTTCTACCAGCATGAAACTGTTGCTTGTTAACTTCTTAGCTTACAAAGAGGGTAAAAATCTTAAAACCTTCACAGTTCTTGATACCAATTCATTAACAGACAGCATATATTTTACAACAGTAAATGTGTATAATAATCAGCATCTTTTTCAAATGTCATACATGAAGTAAATTATGTACTTAAAAGTTATAGTTAAAAGTTAGATTGAAGGCTTTTATACTTCAGGTTTTTCTCCCTGCTTCCTATTCATCTGTACTTCTACCAGACGGTATGACGATGAAAGGAAGTAAAACTCAAATTAGATTTTTCAGTTTGCTATTGCTCTGGAAAAGATTTAGTAATTCATGGTATGTGAGCCATACTAAAAAGAGATGTAGAGTTACCAGCAAATTTTCATTTTATTATCCCCATCCTTCTTTATCACAATAATCAAAAGTTAACTAATGTTTTTAATGAAAAAATTGTATTGATAAAGATAGTTCTTTCAAGATTGCAAACATTTTCTCCAGATTTTCTAATAAATAGTCATTAACCAAAAATATAAACCACATTTCCTGATCTACCATATCCTTTTATTCATTTTACCACTGTCTTCTACAACGATGTGAGAGACTGGTAGAAAAGTTCAGTTTTATTTCTAGGTCCTATTTGAGTAGATATAGTCTATGCTAAATAGATATAGTCAATGCAAAAAAGTGAAAATTTAAATGAGACATTAAGATAAAATATACATATAAATACAACTATTTTGTCCTACATAATTATAATGACGTTAAGTTTCCCAGTTACCTAAATGAAAACTAAGCAATTTTAATTCTTAGATAAATTGCCCATTTCCCCCCCTTCACATGCCTCTGGAAAAATTAAATATATATGAAACCAAGTCTAGACAGTAAAAGAATACATTATACAAGAGATCCTTGACAACATCCATCTATAAATGTTGTGTTTTCCCAATGCTGTGAACCCGAGGATGTTTACTAATTATTCCAATAAATTAATCTTCCTGCTCTGCTACCACCACAGCTCTAAAGTGAAAATAGTGGCACAGACAAGGACAACTAGGTAGCACTGAGAGGTTCAGTTTCTCACTCAGGAATGGATCTATAAGATTTTCTATTCTTCAAAATTCTCAGATCTCCAATAATTTCCATATTAACTCATATTAAGTTTGACACTGTGCCTTTTACTGGAATAAACTGTTTAAAATCCCTATCTCTTAATGGTTTGGGTTCATTAAAAAGCCAAATAACCTGAACTAATATTATACTTTTTTCTGAATATAGTAAAATAGTAAATAGTAATAGTAAATAGTAAATAGTAAAAATAAGAATTATCAAATTTACAAGTAACACCATATTCTAAACTTTATTAATTGTATATTTTAAAGTATATAAAAACAGACACACAGACCAATGGAATAGAATGGTAAGCTCACAAATAAACCCTCACATATGTAATCAAATGATTTTGATTTTCAACAAGAGTACTATGACCATTCAATGGGAAAAAGAACAATCTTTTCAACAAATGGGCTGGGAAAATGGGGTATCCACATGCCAATGAATGAGGTTGAACCTTATCTTGCACCAGACAAAAAATTTTACTCAAAATGGATTGAAGACCTGAACATTAAGACTTAATTTATATAATAAAACTCTTAGAAGGAAATATGGGGACAAAGTTCATTACATTGGATTTAGCAGTGATTTCTTGGATATGACACCAAAAGTACAGACAACAAAAGTAAAAATAGATTAAACTGAACAATATCAGTATTTAAAACTCTGTAACTCAAAAGATACTATCAACAGAGTGAGAAAGTAACCTACAGGATTGGAGAAAATATTTACAAATCATGTATCTGGTAAGAACTCCTACAACAACCACAAAAACAAACAGCCCTATTAAAAATGGGCAAAGAACTTGAAAAGACATTTCTCCAAAGGTAATATATAAATGGCCAGTAATCACATGAAAAGATAGGCAACATCATTAATTATTAGGGAGATGCAAATCAAAACTAGGGATGAGATACCACTTAACCACATTAGAATGGTTATTACTAAAAAAGAAAAAAAGAAAAATGTCGGCAAGGATATAGAAAACTGGAACCCTGTGAACTCTTGATTGTAAAATAAAATGCTACCGCTGCTATGGAAAACATACAGTGGTTCCTCGAAGAATTAAAAATAAAATTGCCATCCAGCAATTTCACTTCTGGCATATAGCCAAAAGAATATAAAGTAGGGATCCAAATATTTATATACCCATATTTATAGAAGCATTTTCACAACAATGTGAATATACTAACACTACTGAACTGTATACTTCAAACTGATTAAGATGATAAATTTTATGTTTATATGTATTTTATCAAAATTTTTAGGGCGCCTGGGTGGCTCAGTGGGTTAAGCTGCTGCCTTCTGCTCGGGTCATGATCTCAGGGTCCTGGGATCGAGTCCCACATCGGGCTCTCTGCTCAGCAGGAAGCCTGCTTCCTCCTCTCTCTCTCTCTCTGCCTGCCTCTCTGCCTACTTGTGATCTCTGTCAAATAAATAAATAAAATAAAATAAAAAATTTTTTAAAATATGCATATAACAGGGTACCTGAGTGGCTCAGTCAATTAAGTGTCTAATTCTTGATCATAGCTCAGGTCTTCATCTCAGGGTCATGAGCTCAGCATGAAACCTACTTTAAAAAAAAAAAAAAAATATATATATATATATATACATACATACACACACATATAAATTCAAATTATATATCTAAATTATATATAAGTATACATAAAATATAAAATATACATATATATGTATGTATGTAACATACAGGTTTACCTTATTATATGACCTTGAAGGCTCTGCTCTGATAGAAGTACACTGAGATTGGTTATCTCCTTAAAATAATGCCAAAGAAGAGCTAAATTTCAGAAGTACCAAGATTTTTCTAAATTTCAATAACCTAAAGTATAATCTTCAAATAACATCAGTTCGCTTTTTTAAAAATTCATAGGAATTAAAACACAATTCTTTAAAAAACTTACATTTTGGAGAATTTGGGAAGATGGTTAAGTAGGAGAATCCTGAACTCACCTCCTTCCATGAATACATCAAGGCTGCAACTAGATATAGCGTAACTCAATCTGAAAATGACCTAAAGACTAACAGACTAGCTCTTCCACAGCTAAAGATGTAAAGGGAAAAAAAAAAAAAAAAAAACACACATCAAGAGGGGTAGGAGGAGGTGCATGGGTGGCTCAGTGAGTTAAAGCCTCTGCCTTTGGCTCAGGTCATGATCTCAGGGTCCTGGGATGGAGCCCCACATCAGGCTCTCTGCTCAGCAGGGAGCCTCCTTCCCTTCCTCTCTGTCTGTCTCTCTGTTTACTTGTGATCTCTGTCAAATAAATAAATAAAATCTTAAAAAAAAAAAAAAGTGTGGGTGGGGGTTAGGAGGGCCAGAGATGTGGCTGGGAATCAAAACCCTGGTGTAGTGACCCACAAGCAAGTGGGATATCAAAAGTGTAGAGGTTGTCCCTGAGGAGCAAGAGGACCCAAGTCCCCCACCATTAGGTATGTTCCCCACCCTGGGGAACTGTGCTGGGAGGACATGCCCACATAACATGTGGCTTTGAAAATCAGCAGGGCTTAAGCAGTAGCTTTGAAAATGAGCCTGACTCCAGAAGAACCAGAGGGCTATGGAACTGAGATTTCACTCTTTTTTTTTTTTTTTTTAATTTTTTATTTTTTATAAACATATATTTTTATCCCCAGGGGTACAGGTCTGTGAATCACCAGGTTTACACACTTCACAGCACTCACCAAATCACTCTTAAAGAACCAGCACACTATAACATTTGCTCTAACACCCAGCACAGGAGCAAGCACTCAAAAAGCACCTGGGCTGGGGCACCTGGGTAGTTCAGATGGTTAAGTGTCTTTGGCTCAGGTCATGATCTCCAGGTCCTGGGATTAAGCCCCATGCCAGGGCCCAGCTCAACAGGGTGTCTGCTTTTCCCTCTCCCTCTGCCTCTCCCCGTGGTTGTACTCTCTCTGTCTCTCTCTCTCTCAAATGAATGAATAAAATCTTTAAAAAAAGGCACCTGAGCTCTACATGAAGGGCATTTTTTAATAACTTTAGGGTATGTGCTAGAGGTGCAGGGATCAGTATGGAATTGCTGATGCATACCATTATTCTTGACCCACTTCAGCCTAGCTAGCCCAACATTGGTAGAAGACAGTACTGACAATCTCTATCTAACTTGCTAGCAGTACTTTCCCAGCCCCAACATTCCCCCCAAAAACCCACCCAACCCTATAGGCCCACCTCAACAGGTTTCCCTCCAAAATGTCTTTTGTCCCATTAAGAGGGTCCAGCACCACTCGCCAGCAAGTCCACAACAGTTATAGCAGAGCCTGTCAGCTAGCTATATACAGGCTAATCCCACCAACAAGCATGCCCTCAGCAGCAGCAGCCAGGCTTCTTCACCATCTATGCCAGGTAATAGACCCGCTCACCATTGTGCTGGCAGTATTCACACCCAGTCATTGCAGTCAGCCAGTCTGGGAGCCAGCCCCCAGATCCGCCACCAGAATGCCCGTAAAACTTGTGACTCAATCATAATGGGTGGATGCATGCACCTCACACAGGAGACATTCCTGAAGCACCTGATTCTGGTAACCAGTGGGTTACCCTACTGGGCCCCACAGACATCTTGCACATAAGGTCACTATTTTCAAGGCCAGGAGACATAGCTGATCTACCAAATAAAAAGAAACAAACACACAGAGTTAGACAATATTTAAAAAAGAACAGTTTTAAAAATATAACAGGACAAACTCCAGAAAAAGAACTGAACAAAATGAACCTACTGATAAAGAGTTCGAAGTAGTGTTCATAAAGATGCTCACCAGATTTAAGAGAAGAGCGGATGAATTCAGTGAGAACATCAACAAAGATATAAAATATTGAAAAAAAATAAGAGCTAAAGAATAAAGTAACTGAAATGAAAAACATACTGGAGGGAATTGAAAGCAGATAGAGGATGCATAGAGACAGATTAATGATCTGGAAGACAAAGTAGTGAAAATCGTCCAAGACGAACAGCAAAAAGAGAAAAGAATTTTAAAAATGAAGATAGAGTAAGCGACCTCTGGGACAACATCAAGCACTCTGGGACCTCTGGGACACTCACATTATGGGTGTCCCAGAAGGAGAAGAAAGAGGTAAAGAGGTAGAAAAGTTATTTGAAGAAATAACAGATGAAAACGTCCCTAACCTGGGGAAAAAAACAAACATCTAGATCCAGGAAACACAGAGACCTAAACAAGATGAACCAAGAAGGTCCACACTAACACACATAATAATTATAATGCCAAAAATTAAGAAAAAAGGAGAATCTAAAAGCAGTAAGAGAAAAGCAATTAGTTACATAGAAGCGATACCCCATGTGGTTATCAGCTGATTTCTCAGCAGAAACTTTTCCAGCCAGAGAAGAGTCGCATGATATATTCAAGGTGCTGAAAGGAAAAAAAACCCTACAACCAAGAATACTCCACCTGCAAGTTTATCATTCAGAATTGAAGGAGCAACATAGCATTTCCTAGACAAACAAAAGTTAAAGAAGTTCATCACCACTAAACCATAAAAAAATGTTAAAGACCCTTCTTTAATCAGAAAAGGAAAGGCCATAACCAAAAATAAGAACATTATGAAAGGAAAAGTATCTCACTAGTAAAAGCAAACATATAATAAACATAGCAATCATTTATAATTTCAGTACAAAGTTTAAAAGACAGGTAGTAAAATCAATCATGTCTACAAAAATTAGTTAAAAAATTAGTTGAGACGTACAAAATAAAGATATAAATATGACATCATACACCTAAAAGGTGGAAGGGGAAGTAAAAATGTGCTTTTAGGATGTGTTCAAACACAGGTGGTCATCAACTTAAAATGGACTTCTATATACACAGGAGGTTATATATGAACATCACAGTAACCATGACCAAAAACCTGTAACACAGACACAAGAAAATATAAGGAAAGAAAGCCAAGCATAACACTAAAGCCATCTAACCATAAGGAAAGAGAGCAAAAAAGAATGAACAGAGAACTACAAAAAGAACCAGGACAGATTTAACAAAATGGCAATAAGTTCATAACCGCCAGTAATCATTTTAAATGTAAATGGACTAAGGTCTCCAATCAAAAGAAATAAAGAGACTGAATGGATTAATAAAATTTTTTTAAAAGACCAATCTATATGCTGTCTACAAAAGACACACTGTAGTTATATTTTTTTAAGTAGGCTCCTTGCTCAGCGTGAAATCCAATATTGGGCTTGAACTCACCAACTCACCACCCTGAGACTGAGACTTAGCCTAAGATCAAGAGTTCTGACTGAGCCACCCAGAAGTCCCAAGACACTCACTCTAGATCAAAAGATACATACAACCTGAAAGCAAAATTACAGAAAGAGATACACTACACTATGCAAATGGAAGAAAACAGAATAAAGCCCTTATATGAAAAACCCATAGCCAACATTATATTCAATGGTGAAAAATTGAGGGCTTTCCCCCTAAAGTCAGGAACAAGATAAGAATATCTACTTTCATCACTTTTATTCAACACAGTACTAGAAGCCCTAGTCACAATGATTACACAACATAAAGAAAAAAAGTCATCCCAGTTCGGTAAAGAAGTAAAACTCTATTTGCAGATGACATGAGACTATATATAGAAAACCCTAGAAACTCCATCAAAAAACTACTAGAACTGACAAATGAGTTCAGTAAAGTTGCAGGATAAAAAACCAACATATGAAAATCTGTTGCATTCCTATGTATTAAAAATGAAGCAGCAGAAAGTGGAGTTAAGAAAACAATCCCATTTACAATGATCAAAAACAGTATCTTTACAAGATCAAAGACCTATTCTTCGAAAACTATAAAACAGTACTAAAAGAAACTGAAGAAGACACACTTACACACACACACACACACACACACACACACAAAAGGAAAGCATTTCACACTCATGGGTTAGAAGAACAAATATTGCTAAAATGGCTAAACTACCAAAAATATTTCCAGATTAAATGCAATTCCTACCAAAATACCAGTAACATTTTTCACAGAACTAGAACAATCCTAAAATTTGTATAGAACCACAAAGATCCTAAAATAGCCAAAGAAACCTTGAAAAACAAAAACTAGATGTATCACACTCCAAGATTCCAAATTATATTACAAAGTGGTAGCAATTAAAACAGTATGGTACTGGCATAAAAAGAGACACATAGATCAATGGAATAGAATAAAAAAACAAACTCAGAAATAAACCCCCAATTACATAGTCAATCGACAAAGGAGGAATGAATATACGATGTGAAAAAGACAGTCTCTTCAACAAATGGGTGCTGGGAAAACTGGACAGCAACATGAAAAAGAATGAAACTGAACCACTTTGTTTTACTATACACAAAAATAAACCCAAAATGGACTAAGGACATATATATGAGACCTGAAACCATAAAAATCCTTGAAAAGAGCACAGGTAGTAATCTCTCTGACATCAGTCATTACAACATTTTTTAAGATCTGTCTCCTGAGACAAGGGAAATAAAAACAACTGGGACTTCATCAAAATAAAAAGTTTCTGCAGAGTGAAGAAAACAAACAAAACAAAAAGGTAAACTAATCAGTAGAAGATATCTGCAAATGACATATGTAATAAAAGATTAATATCCAAAATATCTAAAGAACTGATACAACTCAACACTCCCAAAACAAATAATACAATTTAAAAATGGGCAGAAGACATAAGCAAACATTTCTCCAAAGAAGACCTAAAGACGCCAGCAGACACATGAAAAGATGCTCAACATCACTCATCTTAAGGGAAATGCAAATCAAAAGCACAATGAGCTATCACCTCATATCTGTCAGAATGGCTAAAATCAAAAATAAGAGAAACAAGTGTTGGCAAGGATGTAGAGGAAAAGGAACCTTCATGCAGTGTTGGCAGGAATGAAAATTGGTGCAGCCATTGTGGAAAACAGCATGGAGTTCCTCAAAAAGTTAAAAAAAAAAGAACTACCCTATGATTCAGGAATCACACTACTGAATATTTATCCCCAAAATACAAAAACACTAATCCAAAAGGATATATGCTCCCCTGGGTTTATTGCTGGAGGATTTAAAATAGCCAAACTGGAGGCACCTGGGTGGCACAGTCAGTTGAGCGTCCCACTTAGTTTTGGCCAAGGTCATGATAAATATAGATAACAGATAAATGTAAGAGAAGGGGAAAAAAGAGGGAAGCAAACCATAACACACTCTTAATTATAGAGAACAAATTAAGGGTTGATGGAGGGAGGTGTGTGGGAGGGATGAGCTAAATGGTTGATGGATACAAGGAGGGCACTTATAGTAATGAGCACTGGGTATTATATGTAAATGATGAATCACTAAATTCTACTCCTGAAACCAATATTACTTTATATGTTAACTAACTAAAATTTAAATAGAAACTGGGACAAAACAAATGAGCAAAGAAAAAAAAGACAAATCAAGAAAGAGTCCCTTAACTATAAACAGATGATTACCAGAGGAGAGGTTGGTTACCAGATGGTTACCAAAGGGGAAATAGGGGATGTGGATTTAAGAGTACACTTTACAATGATGAAAAAAACCCTAAAAATATAAAATACTGATAAATGAACTGAAAATGACACAAAGAAATGGAAAAATATTCCATGCTCATGGATTAAAAGAATAATATTAAATGTTAAAATGTCCATACTACCCAAATGCAATCCCTATCAAAATACCAATAGTATTTTTCATAGAACTAGAGCAAATAATCCTGAAATTTGTATGGAACCACAAAAGATCTCAAATAGCAAAAACAATCTCAAGAAGGAAGAACAAAGTCAGAGGTTTCATAATCCCAGATTTCAAACCATACTATATATATAGAATGGTTTGACATATACAACTATACTATGGTAATCAAAACAATATGGTACTGGCATAAAAACAGAAACAGATTAGCAGAAGAGAACAAACAGCCCAGAAATAAACCCATATTTATGTGGTCAATTAATCTATGACAAAGGAGGCAAAGACAAAAATAGACAATGAGGAAAAGACAATCTCCTTAATAGTAGGAGTGGGAAAACTGAACATTTACATGCAAAAGAATGAAACAGCCATGCTCTTATTCCATACACAAAAATAAACTCAAAATAGATTAAATACCTACATACAAGACTAAAACCATAGAAGTCCTAGAAGAAAACGTGTGCAGTAAACTCATGGACATTTGTCAGCAATGTTTTTGGATCTGACCCCTCAGACATGGGCAACAAAAGCAAAGTAAATAAAAATTTTTAAAGACTTTATTTATTCATTTGACAGAGAGAGAGAGAGAGAGAGCAAGCAAGGGGAGTGGCAGGCAGAGGGAGAAGGAGAAGCAGTCTCCCTGATGAGCAGGGGGAGCCCAACGTAGGGCTCAATCGCAGCACTCCTGGTTTATGACCTGGGCTGAAGGCAATTGCTTAATCAACTGAGCCACCCAAGAACCCAGTAAATAATTTTTTTTTTTTAAAGCAAAAATAGGGGCACCTGAATGGCTCAGTCAGTCAAACATCTGACTCTTGATTTTGGCTCAGGTCATGGTGTCGGGGTTAAGAGAGCAAGCCATCTGTCAGGCTCCATGCTGGGCATGAAACCTGCTTGGGATTTTCTCCCTTCCCCTTCTCTCCCCTACTCGCTTACTCTCTCTTACTCTAAACAAATAAATAAATAACTAGGACTAGATCAACTAAAAAGCTTTTACACAGTGAAGGAAACTAACAAATCAAAAAGGTAACCTACTGACTGGGATAAGAGATTTGCAAATGATATATCCAATTAAGAGATAATATCTAAAATATATAAAGAACTCAGAAAACACCACCAAAAAACCAAACAACCCAGTTTAAAAAATGGGCAGAGATCATTTGAATTAACATTTTTTCAAAGACATACAGATGGAACAGACATATAAAAAGATGTTCATCATTAATCACCAGGAAAACATAAATCAAAACCACAATAAGATATCACCTCACCCCAGTAGGAAGGCTATTATCAAATGACAAGAAATAAGTATTATCAAGGAGTTGGAGAAAAGAGCCCTCCTGCCCACTGTTAAGAATGTAAACTGCTATAGCCACTATGGAAAACAGTAAGGATTCCTCAAACAATTGAAAACAGAAATACCATAATGATCTAGTAATTCTACTTCTGGGTATTTACCTAAAGAAAATAAAAACATTAATTTAAAAAGATTCACCCCTACATTTACTGGGGCACAATTTATAGTGCCAAGTTATAGAAGGCACCTAAGTATCCATAGATAGAGGAATGAATAAAAAAGATATCTAAGAGCTCTACATGGAGTATTACTCAGCCATAAAAAAGAAAGAAATCTTGCCTTCTGTGACATGAATGGACCTAGCGGGTATTATGTTAAGTGAGAGAAGGCAGATGGAGAATGAGAAATACCAAATGGTTCAATATATGTGGCATCTAAAAAATAAATGAATAAACAATTAAAAAAAAAAAAAAAAACAGAAACAGGGGCGCCTGGGTTGCTCAGTAGGTTAAGCCTCTGCCTTTGGCTCAGGTCATGATCTCAGGGTCCTGGGATCCAGCCCTGCATTGGGCTCTCTGTTCAGCAGGAAGCCTGCTTCCGCTTCCTGCTTCCTCCCCACCTCCCCACCACCACACACCTCTCTGCTTACTTGTGATCTATCAAATAAATAAATAAAATCTTAAAAAAAAAAAAAAGACTCAAATACAGAAGACAAATTGGTGATTATTAGAGGGGAGAGGTGTGGAAAGATGAGCAAAACAGTTATAAAATAAGTCACAGTGATGAAATGTACATAATAAGGAATATAGTCCATTACTATTATAATAACTGTGTGGTGACAGATGGTAACTACACTTAAGGTGAGCATTTTATAATGTATATAAATGTCAAATCACTATGTTATACATCTGAAACTAATGTAACATTGTATGTGAACTATATATACTTACAATAAAATATTTTTTAAAATAAAGGGACACCTGGCTGGCTTAACCTGTATAGCACACAACTCTTGCTCTCAGGGTTGAGAGTTCAAGTGCCATAATCGCTGTGTAGCCTACTTAAAAAGAAAATATAAAAATAAACTAAAAAATTAAAGAATCCAGATTTAATTTTGCTCTGCTAAAAATCTACTTCAATATTCTACTTCCATTCTCAAAGAAAATAAGCAGTATTCCCTAATTCTCTCACAATGTTTTTTTTGTTTTTGTTTTTGTTTTTGTGTGTTTGTTTTTTAGAAAGGGAGAGGAGAGGGGCAGAGAGAGGAGAGGAGAGAGAATCTTAAGTAGGCTTAGCATGGAGCCTGACACAGGGCTTGATCTCACGGCCCTGTGACCATGACCTGAGCCAAAAATCAAGAGTTGGATGCTTAGTCAACTGAGCCATCCAAGCACCCCACTCTCACAATTATTCTAATATAGACTACAAATATTGTCAGGAGTTACATAAGTTTCTCAAAACTTGTAAGTAAGCTCTATGCCCAGTGCAGGGCTTGAACTCATGACGCAAAGATCAAGAGCCACACACTCTCCAACTGAGCCAGCCAGATGCCCTTAAAACTTTCATTTTTTATTTTTTTTATTGTTTTGCTATTTTATTTATTTAATTTTAAGTGGGCTCCATGCTGGGCAACACTGAAATCAAGACCTGAGCTGAGATCAAGAGTTGGATGTTTAACCGACTGAGTCACCCAGGTGCCCCAAAACTTTTATTTTTTAAGTATTTATTAAAAGAGTTTTGGGGTGCCTGGGTGGCTCAGTTGGTTAAGTGGCTGCCTTCACCTCTGCTCATGATCCCAGGGTCCTGGGATCGAGCCCTTAATCTAGCTCTTCACTTGGCAGGGAGCCCGATTCTCCCTCTGCCTGCCACTCGCCCTGCTCGTTCTCTCCCTCTCTCTCTCCCCTGCAAAAATAAAAATCTTTAAAAATAAATAAATAAATAATTTTACTTAAAGTCAGTATTTCTACTCTACCACTCAACTATTTACATAAAAGGATAGTTACAAATCATTTTCAGAGGTGTCTGGGTGGCTCAGTCAGTTAAGTGTCTACCTTCAGCTCAGGTCATGGTCCCTGGGCCCTGCAATCGAACCCCATATCCAGCTCCCTGCTCAGCAGAGACCCTGCTTCTCACTCTCCCACTGCTGCTCTCCGTGCTTGTGCTCTCTGTCAAATAAATAAAATTTTCTAATAAATTTTTTAAAAATCATTTTAAAAACCATCTCCTGTTAGGAAAAAAGCAAGCTTTACTTAAATTTCCTTTAAATATTTTTAAAATGTATGTCCATTAATTACAAACCACAATCCTCATACTATAACAGCTACTTTTATCTTTTGTGCTCCATTTTGATATTCACCTATGTACATTTAGTTTTTACCTGTTTCATCCAAAAAACAAACAAGTGGAGCAATGTTTTTATAGATTTAACTATTTTGTTCAAAAGCAAATTTGTACTTGTATTATGAGATAAAGTTCAAAATAATATCAGCTTCTGTGTAAAAATTTTTTTAAATATTCTTACCAAGTGAGCTACCTCAATTAAGTGGGAAAATCCAAATAGAATATTTAATGGCACTATTTACCACATAAACCATCAGAGACACCTTTTCCATGAATCTCTATGAAAGTCTAAGAAAAATGTTTGTGAGATCTATTTAAATTTGGAGAATTATACAACTAGTCAAGAAGTGTAGAATTCATCCCACATAAAATAATTTATCCATTGAGCTTTTTTGCTGAATTGCAGCCATATTTCTGTCAGTTCAAATGATGATCTATATATGAGGGATTAATCTGACACAAGACAGTAAAGCTTAATCCTTCAGTATATCATAATCTATTTATTCTGCATGTTAAGAGGATTTCAGATTTTAAAATTATACAAGAAGTGATGCCAGAAATGTACACAGAGTAAGATTTTCCTAAAATATTAAGTTTTAATGTCTATATAACATGAATAGACTTTATTTTAAAATGTCAAAAATGTCGGGGCACCTGAGTGGCTCAGTGGGTCAAGCCTCTGCCTTCGGCTCAGGTCATGATCTCAGGGTCCTGGGATCAAGCCCTGCATCAGGTTCCCTGCTCAGCAGGGAGCCTGCTTCCCCCTCTATCTCTGTCTGCTGCTCTGCCTACTTGTGACTTCTCTCTCTGTGTCAAATAAATAAACAAAATCTTTTTTTTAAAAAAAAAGTCAAAAAATGTCTAAAGTATCAAATGATTGCCTTATTTTAAAATGTCAAATAAATCATTTAATTTTTAAGAGGCAGAATTAAAGTCCTCACTTGGTAACATTTTATATAAAAGATATTAAATCTTAAATACACAAAATTTTTGAAGGGGTGACTAGCTAGAAGTCAGCATGTTCTCATTTTGTGGCACTTAATGAAGTTACCACTATTAAGAGAGGAGAGATGTGCTCATGTAATTCATAAGAGTAAAAGGCATTATCAGACTAAAAGATGAACCCTTGCTTTACTCTGTAATTATTCACACTATATATAAAAAATAAAATTACTCGTGCCATATACAAGAGATGCCACTAATCTCTTCTTTGAAAACCTGTCCTGCTCATAACCCTAGAAGGGAAAGTTCCCTTGTGCCATTTGACCCTGTCCCTTCACTCCGAACCCAACTCCAGAACACAACTGATTGAGCAATTCATTATTCTCTCCTGGAAATTTGGAATTAGAAGATGAGACACTTAATTGTGGGATGCAGAGCTAGAAGTCATGTGGACTATAGGTCTTAGGCTATCACTTTGAAATGGTCTTGATAAGGCCATATGCAAGTAAATATGTGAGCCGGAAAGTCAGTTTATAATGAATAAGAAGAGAGAAGCAAACATGCAGAGAAATGTCAACAAGCCAGCTGGTTCCAGAGAGCTGTTTCCTCAAGGCTGCCAGCAATTGAATGAAATGAAATGCCCTTTAAGATACCAACTCTTTCCAAGAGAGTTTTACTTGAACCTTTTTGAATGCTTTCTGCTTTCATAAACAAACATTCCTTGATTATGACAATGATTCAGAAAACATTTCATACACAGAGCTTTACAAAATAATTAAGGACTTCCAAAAACAAGACAGAATAAAGAAACAAACTCAAATTTCCTTTAAAATGTCTGAGAACTACTGCTTTTGCAAATATGAACAGCATGAGAGAAATGACACCATTAAATAGATATTGCCCTTTAACCCTCAAAAATCTGCAATAAAGGGGCACCTGGTTGGCTCAGTCAGTGCAGCATGCAACTTTTGATCTTTGGGCTGTGAGTTTGAGCATCACATTGGGCATTGAGCTTACTTAAAAAAAAAAAAATCTGCAATAAAGCACTCAAGGTGTGAAACTTCCTCACCCAGAACCTGGTAACATCTTAGGATGTTAATGTCTAGATTTGAGTATCTACCTACCTCCTTCACATTTGTGTGATTTTTTTCAATCCCTTAGTCTTAAGAGATACAAATTACAAAAAATACTTTGTATTACAAAAAATACAAAGACTATTTTATTCTTTGTGTCACTTGAACATATTTAATCATTGTTCTTTAATCTTTAACTTAGCAGTTATTCTAAGTTTATATTACTGTCTTAATATTTTTACTATCTTACCATTTTAGACTCTTATTTTTATCCTCTTATTTAATATTTCTTAAATTTGCATTCGAGTGCTTCTTTATATTTATTTTATCCATTTTAGATAACTTTATTTTTACTTATTTATTTTTAAGTAAACTCTATGCCCAACATGGGGCTTGAACTCACCCTGAGAGCAAGAGTTACATGCTCTACCAACTGAGCCAGCCAGATGCCCCCAGATTAGATACCTTTTAACCTTATTTATTTTTTCCCTGAACTTAAATTATATATTATAGAATGTTTTTTTAAATACATGAAATTTTTGAAGAATAAAATTTGAAACCTCTATTTCTTTTTACTCTTCTGTAAATAGAGGTATACCTCATTTTATTGCACTTTGCTTTACTGGGTTTCACAGAAATTACAAGGGTGTTTTGTTTTGTTTATAAACTGAAGGTCTGTGGCAACCTAGCATTGAGTAAGTCATTTTTCCAACAGCAGTTGTTTCTTGTTTCATGTCTGTGTATCATATTTTGATAATTCATCCAATATTTCAAACTCTTTCATTATTATTATATTTGTTATGATGATCTTTTGTCAGTGGTATTTGATGTTACTATTGTAATTGCCTTGGGGCACCACAAACTGAACCCACAAAAGATAACAAAGTTAATAAATGTTCTGTGAGTTCTGACTGCTCCACCAATGGGGAATTTGTTTCTCTCTCCCTTTCCTTAGATCTCTCTACTACCTAGAACACAACAATATTAATATTAAAAAGTCAATCACTAATCCTACAATGGCCTCAAAATGTTCAACTAAGACAAGGAGTTGCACATTTCTCACTATATATCAGAAGCTAGAAATGATTAAGCTTAGTAAAGATGGCGTGTCAAACACTGAGACAGGTCAAAATCTAGGCTTCTTGTACCTAAGAGTTAGTCACATTATGAATACAAAGGGAAAATCCTTGAAGGAAATGAAAGTACTACACGAATGGTAAGAAAGAGAAACAGCCTTATTTATTGCTGATATGGAAAAAGTTTGAGTGGTCTGGATGGAAGATTAAATCAACCACAACATTCCCTTAAGCCCAAACCTAATCCAGATCAAGGTCCTAACTCTTCAATTCTATGAAGGCTCAGAAATTTGAGGAAACTGCATAAGAAAAGTTTGAAGCTAGCAGAAATTGGTTTATGCACTTAAGGAAAGAAGAAATCTCCATAACATAAAAGTGTAAAATGAAGCAGCAGATGCTGATGTAGAAACTGCAGCAAGTTATCCAGAAGATCTAGCTATGATAATTAAGGAAAGTGGCTACACTAAGAAAACAGACTGTCAATGTAGACAAAACAACCTCCTACTGAAAGAAGGTGCCATCTAGGACTCATAGCTAGAAGGAAAGCCAATGCCTAGCTTCACAGGACAGGCTCTCTTTTTAGAGGCTAATGCAGCTGGTGATTTGAAGTTGATGTCAATGCCCACTTACCATTCCCAAAATCCTAGAGCCCTCTAGAATTACACTAAATCTGCTCTGCCTGTGCTCTAGAAATGGAACAACAAAGCCTGCCTTAATGATAGCACATCTGTTTACAACATAGTTTACTGACTATTTTAAGCCCACTGTAGAGATACTGCTCAGAAAAAGATTTCTCTGAAAATATTACTGCTCATTACCAATGTACCTGAGTTCTGATGGAGATGCAGAATGAGATTTTTATTTATTTATTTATTTATTTAAGATTTTATTTATTTATTTAACAGACAGATCACAAGTAGGCAGAGAGGCAGGTCGAGAGAGAGAAGGAAGCAGGCTCCCTGCTGAGCAGAGAGCCCGATGTGGGGCTCGATCCCAGGACTCTGGGATCATGACCTGAGCTGAAGGCAGAGGCTTTAACCCACTGAGCCACCCAGGTACCCCCAGAATGAGATTTATTATGTTTCATGTCTGCTAGCACAACATCCAAACTGCAGTCCAAAGATCAATGAGTCATTTCAACTTTCAAGTCTTATTACTGAAAAAATGTTTTTCAAAAGCTGCCATAGATCCTGATTCATCTGATGGATCTGGCAAAGCAAACTGAAAACTTCTGGAAAGGGCTCCTAGGTGGCTCAGTGGGTTAGGCCTCTGCCTTCGGTTCAGGTCATTATCTCAGGGTCCTCAGATGTCGGTGACCCGCATCAGGCTCTCTGCTCAGCAGGGAGCCTGCTTTCCCCTTTCTCTTTGCCTCCTCTCTGCCTACTTGTGATTTCTGTGTCAAATAAATAAATAAAATCTTTTAAAAAAGAAAAAAGAAACCTTCTGGAAAGAATTCACCACTCTAGATGCCATTAAGAACATTCAAGATTTATGGGAAGAAGTCAACATGAACAGGAGTTTAGAAGAAGTTGATTCCAACCCTTGTGGATGACCTTGAGGAGTACAAGACATAGGGAGGAAGGAACTCCAGATGCAGTGAAAATAGCAAGAGAATGAGAATTAGATGCAGAGGCTGAAGATGGGACTAAATTTCTATGACTGAATCTCATGATGAAACTTAAAAGGACTAGGAAAGTTTCTTATGGATGAAGAAAGTGGTTTCTTGATTGGAATCTACTCCTGGTGAAGATGCTATGAAGACCATTGAAATGATGATCAAGGATAGGACATTACATAAAATCAGTTAATAAGGCAGTGGCAGGGGCACCTGGGTGGGTCAGTGGGTTAAAGCCTCTGCCTTCGGCTCAGATCATCCTGATCCTAGGGTCTTGGGATAGAGCCCCACATTGGGCTCTCTGCTCCATGGGGTGCCTGCTTCCTCCTCTCTCTCTCTCTGTCTGCCTCTCTGCCTACTTGTGATCTCTGTCTGTCAAGTAAATAAATAAAGTCTTAAAAAAAAATAAGGCAGTGGTCTTTTATATCTTATCTATAAAAGGATAGATGCCCATTTTGAAAGAAGTCTGCTACTGTTGGTAAAATGCTATCAAATAGCACCCCACCCCCCAGTACAGAGAAACCATTCATGAAAGCAAGAGTCTACTAATGTGGCAAACTTTATTGTTGTCTTATTTTAAGAAATTGCCAAAGCCACCTGAACCTTCAGCGACAACCACCCTGATCGGTCAGCAGCCATCAATATCAAAGAAGACGCTCCACCACCAAAAATTACAGCTCAGTGAAAGCTCAGAAGATGGTTAGCATATTTTAGCAATAAAGTATTTTTAAATTAAGGTATGTATATATTTTAGACATAATGTTATTGTACACTTAACAAACTAGACTATAGTGTGAACATAACTTTTATATGTACTGGGAAACGAAAAAAATGGTTTGATTTGCTTCACTGCAGTGGTCTAGAACCAAACCTGCAACATCTCTGAGGTAAGACTGTATGTTGTAAAACTGGGATCATATAACATATATGGCTTAGGGTCCTGCTTTCTTTAGTTGAGTATAAAGCAATGACACTTTAATACTCAGCTGTTTATCAGCATTTAGATAAGTTTCATTTTAGGGTTTATATTAACATTGACAAATTTACATTATTTCTAAATACTTATTTCTGAGTATTTCCTTAAATCAAATTCCTAGAATTAAAATGGTATGTGGGGGAAAAAATGGTATGTGAAAGAAAATAAATGTTTTTAAGAATTCTGAAACAGGGATGCCTGGGTAGCTTGGTTGGTTAACCACCTGCCTTCAGCTCAGGTCATGATCTCCTGGGATGGAGCCCCCTATCAGGCTCCCTCTTCAGCGAGGGGCCTATTTATCCCTCCCTCTTTGCCTGCCACTCCCCCTGCCTGTGCTCTCCTGCTCTTTAATTTAAAAAAGGAATTTTGAGGGACGCCTGGGTGGCTCAGTTGGTTGAGCCGCTGCCTTTGGCTCAGGTCATGATTCCAAGGTCCTGGGATCGAGTCCCACATCGGGCTCCTTGCTCGGTGGGGAGCCTGCTTCTCTCGTCGCTGCCTCTGCCTGCCTCTCTGCCTGCTTGTGTGTACTCTCTCTATCTCTGGCAAATAAATAAAATCTTTAAAAAAAAAAAAAAAGGAATTTTGAAACATATCACATTGTTTTCCACAAAGTTTAACACAAATTCTCAGGAAACATGTTTAAATACGATTTTTTTACCTCATTCTCAATAAATTTTAATTGTTCTTTATTAATTTGGTAGATTACTTCAGTGCACTGCTTTTATTTTGGAAAATTTCTAAAATATGTATGAGCATCTCATTTATTCTTTCATAACTTGCTTCTTGGTCTATTTTGCACTCTTCAATGGAAATATCTTTAATTTTCCTGACTATACAATATTACAGATTCTGAAAATGAGGGAGAAAGATGAATAAAACTGAATCACAAAATTCCTTTGTCAAAATCTAACAAAAACAACTGAAGAACATTTTAAAGGCAGAGAAACCAAACAAGAAAGGAGAAACAACCATATGAAGGGGTCCAAAATAAGCCACTGTGGCATACAAATTATTTGAGCTATATGCATTTGACTTTCTAAAACCCCTTATTTGCCAAAATCAGAACTCCCAAAAGAATTCAATTGTCATAAAGCCCCTCCCAAGGAACAATTCTAATTTCTTTCCTAAAAAAGAGGTCAGCTCTACACCCAGTTAGATTTTGTCACAAAACTATGTATGTATCATCTTTTCTTCTAAGGACCCACTCATCTTTCTAAAAAGTCATTTGCTTTTTCATAAGTGCCCCTTCTCCCCATGCCTCTCTAAGAAGTCACTGTTCTCCCAAAAATGCCCTTCTACTCTACCACCCCTTTTAAGATGCTAGAAGTCCCAAATTCCAAAATCTTCAGTCACATTTAACTCCAGTACAACATACAAAATTAAATCTGTTTTTATCCTCTTGCTAATATGTCTTTGGTAGTTTAATCTGCAGGCCTCTCAAGAGCAAACCTAAGAGGGCAGAGGAAAATTTTTTCCTGACAATTTGTCACAATTTGCAAAAAAAAAAAAAAAAAAAATGTTGACTAAAGAAATATGTGTGATGGCTATAATCTTCATCCCACCTCCACCCTAAAGAAGATCTGGAAAGAGAAATGTCAGAAAAGTCACGAGATTTCTCACAAATTGTGCCCTCTCTGAAAAAAAGCAGACTGAGGAATAAGTAGGAAGCTCAGGAAAAAGGACTGAAAAGATCTTTAGAGCAGACAAACTCCAAATACAGCGTCTATATCCCAGTGAAGAAATGAGGAAACTTCAGGCCCACTGTTCAAAACATAAGCATAGCTAACAGTCCACAACAGTAAATCAGAATATACCAAAATCGAAAACTAAAAGGAAAGTGAACTATTATAAACTATAAATGTTGAAGTAGAAATAAAGTAAAATGGAATGGAATACTTCTTCCCCATGGAAGAAAAAGCACCAGGGTTACACAACAAAACAGAGGAATCCATCAGAAATCTGAGATATCCCCCACAGGAAAAGTATACCCCATTTAGAAGAAATGAACCCTGGTTTAGACACAATAAGTTTTAAAGAAAAAGCAGAACCCATTTCTTAAGATTTTTTTTTTTTTAATTTGACAGAGACAAAGCGAGAGAAGGAACACAAGCAGGGGGAGTGGGAGTGTGAGAAACAGGCTTCCTGCTGAGTATGGAACTTGATGTGGGGCTCGATCCCAGGACCCTGGCATCATGAGCTGAGCTGAAGGCAGACACTTAACAGCTGAACCACCCAGGTGTCCCCACAATCCATTTCCTTTAGAAAAGACTACACAACTCCTATCTGAATTACCCTTATTCCCCTAGCCCTCCCAACTCTAAGAGTATAGAAAGTAAGCACAAATCATTACCCAACCACCAAACTCTAGCTCAGAGAAAATAACCTAGCCACAGAACCAGAAGTCAAGAAGGGGTACATTCTGGCTCAGTCAGTGGAACATGTGACTCTTGATCTTGGGGTTGTAGGGCTGAGCCCCACACTGGGTGTAGAGATTACTTAAGAAATTTTTTTTAATCTTAAAAAAAAAAGTCAAGGAGAATTTAGCCATATTGGATTAAAGAAAATAGAAAGTCAGAAGACTCATCCATATCTTAAGAATGGGCACAAACAAAAGAAATATCAAATCAATCAGAAAATCATATAACAGCATAATGAAAAAAAAATGAACTTTCTATATAGAAAACCTACAGATAAAAGCTTAGATTATTAAGATCTTTCTTATTTTCTAATATAAGCACTTGGTACTCTAAATTTCCCTCTATTTTAGTGCTATAAATTTAATGCTACAAATTTCCCTCTATTACTGCACCCCACAAATATTTATATGTTTGCCTGTAATTTTTTAAGATTTTATTTATGACAGAGAGAGATAGCAAGAGACGGAACACAAACACGGTGGAGCTGGGGAGGGAGAAGCAAGCTCCCCACCAAGCAGGGAGCCCAATACAGGGCTGGATTCCAGGACCAGGATGCCAAGATCATGACCAGAGCCACAGGCAGACACCCAACAACTGAGCCACCCAGGCGCCCCTGTATTTTCATTTAAATTCAATTTGAGCTGTTGTAATTTAACCTTGAGACTTCTTTCATCTTCTTTGACCCACAGGTTATTTAGAATTATGTTGTCTAATTTCCAAATATTTGTGTATTTTCCAGACACCTTTTTATATTGTTTTGGAATTCCAACATTTTTAGAGAACAGACTTTGTATGGTTTAAGTTTTTAAAACTTTCTTAAGGTTTGTTTCATGCCCCAGGATATGGTGTATCTTGCCCAGGGGAGAGCAAACTATGGCCTATTTTTATACAAAAATTCAGTCCCTGACAACTTCTGTATGGTCCAATGAAATAGTAATTATTTTTACACTTTAAATGATGAAAATATCAAAAGAACATTTCATGACCTGTGAAAAATTACATGAAATTCAATGTTCAACATCCATAAATAAAGTATTATTGGAACATAACCAAACTTATTTATTTATGAATTAGCTAAGGCTGCTTTTGCACTACAGCGGCAGATTTGAATAGTTGTGACAGAGACCATACAGCTCACAGTACCTAAATATTTACTATCTGGCCTTTTACATAAAACATTTGCTGATCCTATTCTTTGTATATGTTCTATAAGCACCTGAAAAGAATATACATTTTATTCTTTTGGGTCTTGTATTCTTTATTTCAATTAGATCCAGTTAGTTGATGCTATTCATATGTTCTACATCTTTGTTGATTTTATCACTTACTGAAAGGAATGTTGAAATTTTCACCTACAAGTGGATTTGCTCATTTCTCCTTTCAATTCTACCAGTTTTTGCATCATGTATTTTTTTGAAGCTCTGTTCTTAAGTAGATAAATATTTAGAATTGTTAAGTCTTCTTGGTTCTTTATCACTGTGTAATATCCTTGGTAATTTTCCTTGCTCTGAAGTGTACTTCGCCTGATAGCCACACCAAATATTTTACTAGTATTTTAACAGTATATCTATTTCCATCCTTTCCTTTTAACCTCCTATAGCACTAAACTTAGAATGGGTTTCTTGTGGACAGACTATAATATAATCTTTTTTTTTTTAATTTATTTGACAGACAGAGGTTACAAGTAGGCAGAGAGGCAGGCAGAGAGAGAGGAAGGAAGGCAGGCTCCCCGCTGAGCAAAGAGCCCAATGCAGGGCTCGATCCCAGGACGCTGGGATCATGACCTGAGCAGAAGGCAGAGGCTTTAACCCACTGAGCCACTCCTGGACCCCTATAATAGAATCTTTTAAAAAATTATAATTGAATCTAACAACTGCTATCTTTCGATTGTTGTATTTAGACCATTTATATTTAATATAAATATTGATGTTTGGATTTAGGACTACCATTTTATTGTTTTCTGTTTGTCCTTCTGTTTTCATTCTGTGTATTCTCTTTCTTGCCTTTACTGGGATTATTTGAATTTTTTTTCAGTATTTCATTTTAATGTATTGTGGTTTTTAATCTTTTTTTTAGTGGTTGCTGTAGAGATTTACAATAAATTTATTTAACTTTGCACAGGCTTCTTAAAATTACTTTTTCCTCTTTTTAACAAGTTTTACTGTAGTAAGAACCCTTAATACAAGATCTATCTATGCCCTTAACAGATTTTTGACTGTACCACATAGTACTTTTTTTTTTAAGATTTTATTTATTTATTTATTTGACAGAGATCACAAGTAGGCAAAGGGGTGGGGGGGAGGCTCCCTGCCAAGCAGAGAGCCTGATGCACGGCTCCATCCCAGGACTCTGGGATCATGACCTGAGCTGAAGGCAGAGGCTTTAACCCACTGAGCCACACAGATGCCCCAACATAGTACTTGTTAACTGTAGGCAAAACGTTGTACAGCAAATCAATACAACTTACCCATTTTGCCTAACTGAAATTGTATACCTGTTGGCTAATAACTCCCTCTTTCCCCTCCCTGAGTCCCTGGCAACCACAGAGAATCATTATTTTTACAATTCAATGAAATATAAAATCTTGGGCACCTGGGTGGCTTAGTGGGTTAAGCCGCTGCCTTCGGCTCAGGTCATGATCTCAGGGTCCTGGGATCGAGGCCCGCATCGGACTCTCTGCTCAGCAGGGAGCCTGCTTCCCTCTCTCTCTCTCTCTCTGCCTGCCTCTCTGTCTACTTGTGATCTCTCTCTGTCAAATAAATAAATAAAATCTTTAAAAAAAAAAAAGAAATATAAAATCTTAACATCATACAGACCTCTTGACCTTCCCCCTTCATATTGTCGTTATCTCATCAACTACACTAACAGATATTGAAAACCCCATCTGATAGTGGGGTTTTTCCCCCAATTGTAAGACATATGCTAGAGAACTTGAAAAAAATAAGAATTGCCTATTATGTTACCCAACAATTTATCATTTCAGTTATTTGTACAAACTAACAGACTGGTACCACTGAAATGTATCATTATCTATCTCAGTCATCAGCTCATCCAGTAACCTTTCTCCACTTCCCTAGCCAATTCCTTTCCATTCTACATTGTTTCCTCAACCCAACCATCCAGCTATTTGTCCTCTTATTTATTTATTTATTTATTTATTTGACAGACAGAGATCACAAGTAGGCAGAGAGGAAGGCAGAGAGAGAGGAGGAAGCAGGCTCCCTGCCTAGCAGAGAGCCTGATATGGGGCTCGATCCCAGGACCCTGGGATCATGACCTGAGCCAAAGGCAGAGGCTTTAACCCGCTGAGCCACCAAGGTGCCCCAGCTATTTGTCCTCTTAATCTGAGCAAATGAACATGCCTCCTAATTCACTGATAAGGGACATCCAGTCAGGAACTCCTCGAATTCTTGTTATCACACTACACTGACCCATACCATACCTATCCATTTCTTAATGCTGGATTACAGGGATGACTGAACAAGTAGCTGCCTGAGTACCAGTCTATGAGAAGTACTTTAACATCACTGGAATAAACAGGACCATTTAAATCAATTACTTCATAGCTTCAAATGACAGCATTTGGTAGAAAATTTTTAAATATTTCTTATTAACACTAACATATCACCATCAAGTATTTTTGCAAATTATATCTATGTATTAAATCATACAATGATATTAAGGGTTACACTACCAGCCCTGATCTAGATAACCAACAGTTACTTGAAACTTACAGTCAAAATCTGAAGATTTTAAATTAAACCATGCATTGCATGGTGCTATTTACCAGGAACAAGCAATTTATTTTTTATCCTAAATTTGAAAACTTTAGTATGCCTCACAGGAAGCTGTCTGGTTCAGAAAACAGCATAAGAAAACTGACTAAAGAACCAAAATATAGAAAAGTGAGAAGCATGCTGCCAACATAAAAACCAGGAGAAAAAAATAACTTTAAAATATATTTTGAGGGGCACCTGGGTGGCTCAGAGGGTTAAAGCCTCTGCCTTCAGCTTGGGTCATGATCCCAGGGTCCTGGGATCGAGTCCCGCATTAGGCTCTCTCCTTGGCGGGAAGCCTGCTTCCTCCTTTCTCTCTCTGCCTACTTGTGATCTCTCTCTATCGAATAAGTAAATAAAATCTTTTAAAAAACAAATAAATAAAATAAAATAAAATATATTTTGAGCATGTCTTTCCCACTTTAATAATTTATTCAACAATATTATTGAGCACCAATTATGTGCTAGGTAAACACGTAATTGGGAATGTATTTCTGGGAAACAAGACAAACAAGGGTCCTTGCCCTCGAGGTAGTATCTGGGATAAGTAGATAATAAATAGATGACAGTAATATATAATAATGGGTACTACTGGGGAAAAAACAGATAATGTGTGAGAGAAGACTGGGCTGGCAAGGCTATTAGAGACTGAAAGTCAGGAAGGGAAGGCCACAGTGAGGTGCATAAGATCTAAAGGATAAAAAGAAACCCACCATGCCAAGGTAAAGCAGGGTGGAAAGAGAATACCCAAGCAAAGGGAATACCAAGTCTCCCCCCAAAATGATCTTGAACTTTGAAGAACAGAAGAATTCTCTGTGGCTGAAATATAATCAGCAGAGGAATAAACTCTAGGCAATGATGGAAGAAAGGTAGGGAGAAGTCAGACCACATAAAACTTTATGGGCCACTCAAACTTTAATGAATGTATATATAGATAATGATATCTAGTCATAAGTGATATGAAAACAATTTTTTTAAACAAAGTTAAAAATGTTAAGCCATGATCAGACACATGAAAAGATGTTCATCATCACTAGCCATCAGGGAGATTCAAATTAAAACCACATTGAGATACCACCTTACAACAGTTAGAATGGCCAAAATTAGCAAGACAGGAAACAACATGTGTGGGAGGGGGTGTGGAGAAAGGGGAACCCTCTTACACTGTTGGTGGGAATGCAAGTTCGTGCAGCCTCTTTGGAGAACAGTGTGGAGATTCCTCAAGAAATTAAAAATAGAACTTCCCTATGACCCTGCAATTGCACTACTGGGTATTTACCCCAAAGACACAGATGTCGTGAAAAGAAGGGCCATCTGTACCCCAATGTTTACAGCAGCAATGGCCACGGTCACCAAACTGTGGAAAGAACAATATGCCCTTCAACGGAGGAATGGATAAGGAAGATGTGGTCCATATGCACTATGGAGTATTATGCCTCCATCAGAAAGGATGAATACCCAACTTTTGTAGCAACATGGACAGGACTGGAAGAGATTCTGCTGAGTGAAATAAGTCAAGCAGAGAAAGTCAATTATCATATGGTTTCACTTATTTGTGGAGCATAACAAATAGCATGGAGGACATGGGGAGTTAGAGAGGAGAAGGGAGTTGGGGGAAATTGGAAGGGGAGGTGAACCATGAGAGACTATGGACTCTGAAAAACAATCTGAGGGTTCTGAAGGGGCGGGGGGTGGGAGGTCGAGGTACCAGGTGGTGGGTATTACAGAGGGCACGGATTGCATGGAGCACTGGGTGTGGTACAAAAGCAATGAATACTGTTATGCTAAAAATAAATTTTAAAAAATTTTTAAAATGTTAAGCCATGTTCTGTGCATCTGGGAACTTTATTACAAATAAAATGATAGATGTCTGTATGTAAAATTTTTTACTAGAAAGTCAGTATCTTCCTGCCCTCAGTAAAATAAATATTTGAAAGTATGTCTACTTAGATTTTGCTTTCTGCTCTCTTATTTTCATTATGGAATAGGAATCACTTCTCCTGAGCTCTGGGGCCCATCTCTACCCACCAGAGCCTCTGATAGGTCATGTATAAACTGTGTAAGAGAAAAGTGCCTCCTCTGGGCACATGATCCCTACACAAGGGCATAAATTCAGCAGGAAAAGCACTAGATTTCAGCCCCTCCTCACCCACTCGGCCCAGCATCCTTACACATAACCATTTAAGATGGCCTTACCAACTGCCTCCTCAGAAACTGTACTCCATCAACTAACGCCTCTCCTGTGACTTCAGCTGCTCCCTCATTAGCAAAGGACATACACATCAGAAACTGTTTAAAGTTATGCCTTTCTCCTTAAGAAATTCAAAGCATTATTACATATTTACCATTATGTACTGCCAAAGCCTGACAAAGTGCTAAGACTTTGAATGTTCTATTAACTTAAAATACATGATCAAAATTACAGTAGTTCAAAAGTTATCCCTTTATTAGAAACCACTTATCTTTATTTGGGTAGCTTTAAAATCATGTATACACCTAGTTATTTGTAATCTACACCCTACTTCCTATGGGTGTGAGATATATCACAGTTTGAGAATGAATTTTTGGATCATCTATAATTCCAACTACCATATATCTGAATCCTGGCATTACAGCTTATTATCCTGCCAAAAATAATGATGCAAAAACTGGCAGAGATGCTGATTTGTCTGTCAAGAAAATCTTTTTAAAATAATATAACATTTTAAAATGTCCTAGTCAGCACTTAAAACTTTCAGATGTTTCTAAGCAGACTATGTTCCTTAACATGGACTATAATTTAGTAACAGCAAATGACTAATTTTTTATTATACCTTCACAACTGATAAGCTAGAAAATTATTAAGACCACATGTAAAGTCTAATGAGATTAAAATGGCATATGAGATACATTACTTAAGGAATTTTAATTTTTTAAAACTTTATTTTAATAATGCACACATTGTGATGGTTACACAAATCGCTCACTTTCACCTCTGCTCTCCAATCTAAGAAATACCTGCAGATTACAGGGGCCTATAACAACTTTCAGCAAATTAAACACTTTGACTTTGGACATGCTTTGAGAAGGTCTTGAAGTAACCCCAGAGCAAAGACAGAATTTATGCTTCAAAAAATAAGCTTTCAGATAAAAATCACAGCTCATTTGCTCTGAACAAAGTATTTTATCCAGCTCTTCTTCAGCCACTGGTACAACAAAATTGACCTTTGTCATGCATCACTGATTTGGTCATCTCATATTCCACAGATAAGTAGGGAACCCTTAATTACAAAATGCTTTTTTCTTTTAACAGTAATAATATAGTCCAATTTTGGAAAAATTACATATTACCCATAATTCTACCTCCCTAAAAACAAACAGCTTTCCCTTTTTAAAGTATCCAGTCATTTTATATAAAAGGCCATTCATATGAAAAACCTTAAAAGGAAGTTGTGGGTTTTTGTCCAATACACTGAGCTAGATAGCTGAAACGGAAGAAGTCACATTCAAATCAAAGTCAGAAAACTGGTCCAGCAGATCTCAGATGGAAAGACACAAATATTGTAAAACTCCAGAATATGAGTGACTTGCTTAAACAGCGATATAACCATATTTTAAAACAAATCATGAGCTGCAATGTTAAGAGTTTTAACCCTATTCAACTTTATCTAAAACTTTCCAGATAATTTACAAATAAAATGATATGTGATCTTCTTATCATTGCTTTTTGCTTCACAATAATCTTGGTGAAGGGGCAGGGAGCAAGGAGTACTGACAAAGTGAGGCTAGCCATGTATTAACTGCAGAAGCTTTTGATAGGTCCCTAAGAGTTCACTGTATTTCCCAACTTTAGTTTATATCCAAAATTTCCAAAAAAGTAAACAACTTACCAAGAAAATCTAAGACTGTACAAGCTCAAACAAATAAACTAACAAAAATCAAGGCTTGTCTTTCACATGTTAATTCAAGTATCATCACAGCGAAGTCACTCTACCAAAAATGAACTGACCATATTGCCATTCAGAGAAATTGGAACTTATCCACTATTAACAGGGTCAGTCTGATGACAACACACTGAGGGATTCTTCAAAATACTTGCTGCAGATGTCAGAAAACCTCTAAAAAAATGAAGAAGAGGCCACTCATTAACTCAACCATTCATGCAACAAATATTTATTAAGCACTTATTCTGTGCCAGGCCCTCTTCTAGGCACTGGAGTCGCCTCAATAAATAAAAGAGATAAAAATTCCTATAGAGTTTGTATTCTAATGGGGAGGGAGTGGGAAAATAATATAATAAATAAATTACATAGTATTGGTGGGTTATAGATGCTATGGGAAAAAAATATAGCAAGATAAGAGAGCACTGAAATAGGGGTGTGGCAATTTTTAAGGAGGATAATCAGGACAGCCTCATTGAGAAAACGACATTTGACTGAAGACTTGAAAGAGAAAAGAAAGTGAGGCCTGTGGATATCTAGACAAAGTTCTAGAATACGGAACAGGGAGAGAGATGCTTGACGGATTAAAAAAAAAAAAAAAAAAAAAAAAAAAAAGGCAGAACACCAGAGTGGCTAGAGCATGATGATCAAGAAGAAATAGGGTGGAGAAGGAGGTTGGGAAGATAAAGGGATATGGTTGGGATTAGGCCTTGGTAGACCACTATAAAAACTAACTTTATAATGTGTTAAACAGAAAGCCAAAATGAAGGATATCCAGCAAAGAAGTTAGAGGATTACCCCTTTTCTAGTCTGCTTTGACTCTGAGGCTCTAGTGTAGCCATGACCCAAATGGTTGCTTTCTTGTTTTCACCCAATGTCTGATAATCAACCCCCTATCAAATGGTGACTGCTATGGAGGGGCTCCAACTCATGGGTATTATTCCTAGAAATGATAGTCTTTGCCTCTTAGTCATCAAAAATCCCCCTCTTGGATATCGTGTCACCTCTAGAAGGTGACCTACCCAACCCAGTCATAAGAATTTGTTCCTGCTTTTGACAAATAGAAAGAATTTGCATTAACACTAGGTTTTAGATTATGCAAAATGGCAAAATAACTGGCTTGGTATCAGATGATTAAAAATCTAAACTCAAGTACTTAGTAATAGCTAAATGATCTTGACAAGTTATTTAACCTTCCCTTGCCTCAGTTCTTATAATTTATAAAAGGAGAATAAAAACATCTAAACTCACTTGAGGATTATGTGAATTAAGTAAAAAGAATCTGTCCCAGTGCCTAGATCTAATGGACATTTCATAAATGTTAAATCCATTACCTGGCAGCATTTGAGAAGTCAATCCTAGAAACTGTCCCCCAAGATTCTGGGGACACCCAAGATAGGAAAGAAAAAAAGTCACACTAGTTTAAGTGGGAATGACTGTTTGAAGTTTAATAGTTGAGGCCACTGTGCAGCAGCACTTTAATAAACTATCTATGCTCCTGGCTGCCACCTTGAGCCAAGAACCACTCCTGGGATTAGAGATGCTGTTCCCATGGGCCCCATGGTGTCGGGCTGTGTCTGCATATTCTATACAAGGACACTTGTCCTTCCCCTTTGTAAACTACATCTGACAGGGATTAAAACAATATGAACGGGGGAAAAACGATTTATCTTTGCATCACATTTAAAATTTTCCATATTTTTAAATTTGATGCCTTCATTTTCAAGAGAAAGCTTTCAGATTAAGTTTCCCAAAATAGGTTGCTTTCTAGACATAGTATGAACGTGGCTAATATAAACCTATAGGTCTTTCACCAAAATTCTCAAAAAATTAAAAGACCCCAACCCTCAAGTTTATTACTTTATGGGAATTTTCCTGAAAGAGGAAAAAAATAAAAAACTTTTCTCTTATTTGGAAGTGAATACTTACACTTATGTATCAATATTGAAAAAAAAATCCTAAAATCATTTGACTATGTTTTAGTTGCCAGCCCTTGGATTTTATAGATATGCAGGCATTTTTATAGTAACTAACATTTGCGTCTTGTTCCTCCTTATTTTGTACCTTAGTTAACCTGGGGGAAAATATGAGGCAGACTGCATGACAAATGAATGTTCATGTCCTTGCCTTTATAAGTAATAAATGATACTTTCCCTCATTTTCTTCAAAATTTTTTTCTTTAACTTTTTTTTGTAGCAACTAAATATCAGTAGTTTGCCATTCACTTCATAAATTGGCAAATGTAGTAAAACAGAATTCTCCTGGCTCTCTTAAGTGGAGGGATTTTGTTGCTAAGGAAGGGGCAAAGACTGCTTTTTCAAGCAATGTTTCAGTATAAAAAGGTGCCTCTGTGTAATTGTGAATTGTCCACTCTGGCTAACCACTTGTCCCCTTTTCCAGGGGAGGATAAGGAATGCTGCCTTGGTGTGCAGCAGCAGTTCTGGGTCATCTGGCCAGATGAGATATCACCATTCCAGGTTTTCATCTCCAGTGCTAAACCAAACTAGACAGAGTCAGGTTTCTGTAAAATTTCTTCAACTACCTGGGCATCTTCCTATTAATCAGCTTGTCTCTTTTGGACTCCTCTGCTGTTCTGTCTTAATAAAGCTAAGATGCCCAACTCTAATTAAACAGCTCATTGCTTCTCCCATCATAAGTGTGCTTGCATTTTCTTTCCTGGCTAGAGCACCCCCCCCTCAAAACAGGTAATACTCTCTGACAACTGCATTTTGGAGAACTCAAACCTTACGTTCCTCTTTGCAGGTCCTGGAGCAGAAACGACATGTTTCTATGTCATTAATATTTGGTAGAAATCACCTACTTTGCCATCCTATGAGAGACAAGCTGTCTCCTTCCTGAACCCGGGGAGGAAGAAACCTGGGATCAACAGCCTATAAGTTGGTATTTCATACACTGGTTTACCTACATTTGATCTTGATAAACCTCAGGATTTTTTTTTTTTTAAAGATTTTATTTATTTATTTGACAGAGAGAGATTACAGGTAGGTAGAGAGGCTGGCAGAGAGAGAGAGAGAGAGAGAAGCAGGCTCCCCGCCGAGCAGAGAGCCCGATGTGGGACTCGATCCCAGGACCCCGAGATCATGACCTGAGCCGAAGGCAGCGGCTTAAACCACTGAGCCACCCAGGTGCCCCAGGATTTTTTTTTTTAATCACCTTTTGGTACTGAGGATCATCTGTCACCGATGGTCAGAATTCCATGGTAGCAAAGTGGTTTTCTCCATTTAGAAAAGACAGCTTTGCTACACTTAACAACATTAGGAATTATTTCTAAGATGAACATGGAGGGTTTAAAAGTAAAAGCACTTTTGTAAATATATGCTATCTTATCTGCAGCTGTTGCTTTTTTTTTTAAAGAGTTTAAAGGAAGAATATATTTAAACCACATAAACAAAATGGTATTACATAGAAAAAAATAATGTAACAATTTATGTAAGTACCTAACATATGAGCATGCTTTTAAACCTAAAACAAAAAATAAAAAGGTAATATGAGACCATATGTGTGTGTGTGTGTATATACCTACATATTTAAACAGTGTGCATTGAAGAATTCTCTAATCTAGGGGCACCTGTGTGGCTGAGTGGGTTAAACCTCTGCCTTCAGCTCAGATCATGATCTCAGTGTCCTGAAATTGAGCACAGCATTGGGCTCTCTGCTCAGCAGGGAGCCTGCTTCCCCCTCTCTCTGCCTGCCTCTCTGCCTACTTGTGACCTCTCTCTCTCTCTGTCAAAAAAATAAATAAAAATCTTAAAAAAAGAAAGAATTCTCTAATCTAAAACATTTAAAATTGTGGGGAATACTGTTCATGATACAGAAAAACAATTGTTAAAATAGGAACACTCACATTTCTTTTAAAAATATGTTGCCAAAGATAAAATTCACCTGAGCGCTCATTTCTCAGATGTGCAAAAACTATGAAGTTGTTAATCACGAGATACTGCCTCCCACTTTTGCATTTTGAGTTTCAACACTGATTGGTATGAATTATGAATTGCAATTACTGTTATTTTTTAGTGTTTCTGCCAAGCTCCCTATAGAATGCATCTCTTTAATATGAATACTTAAAACAATAATACTATTTGTACATAAAATCACTTCCTTCATGTTCTTTCAAAAAAAATAGGCACAATATTTAGGAAATAGTTATTACCACAGTGTTTTGGAAAATTCTGCAACTGTTCATATTGACAAACATTCCAAATAATTCAGTGAGGGAAATGACACTATTTTCCTCAGATAAATTCACCAGGCTGATGCTTCTTTTTTCTTTTGGATGTAGAGCATGGAGGTGCCAGAGTCACTGTTTCCTTTTCATTTTCTTCCAGCAAATTTGTATATGACCATGGTAACCAATCCCTTGCTGGGGTATCAAGTTCTCCATAAAGTCCAACACATTCTTCCTCAGAGATAAACAGTGAGATAACATCTTTAAAAAAAAAAATAAAAGATTTCTTTATATCAGAAAGGGAGAAAGTACAAGCACACACATGGGGGGAGGAGTAGAGGGAGAGACTCTTCAAGCAGATCCCCCACTGTGGGCATGCCACCCCCCAACTCCTCACCCGACCCTTACTTGGGCTGGATACCAGGACCCATGAGATCATGACCTGAGCCAAAACCAGGAGTTAGTCGCTTAACTGACTGAGCCACCAAGTGGGTGACTTGAGGTGACTTGAGCATCGCAAGATAATATCTTCTTCTACCATACTAAGTAAGGTCTTACCAACATTATATGGAAAATAGTTTTTTGGTTTTTGTGGGGTTTTAGTGTTTTTTTTTAATTTTCTTTTTATTTATTTTAATTTTTCAGTGTCCCAAGATTCATTGGAAAAATAGTTTTTTTTTTTTTTCATCATGTTCAGTCTAGTGAGGAAAGAAACCAATCACAATTAATCTGAAGCATTTATTGATTATCCTCTCTCAACTTGCTGGAACTACTGATACGTTGTTAAACATAGCAAAGGGCTGTTATACATTCTGGTTAAAGGAACTAGGGGCATTTTAGAAGCAGAGGTTGAATGGACCCAAATGTGGAGTATACTTTTTGATCCAATCATGTTGTTTCTATTATTGATGAGGAATGAAGTGTTCCCAATATTGGGATAAAGACTGGAGTCTTTATTTCCTCTATTATATTATTTTCTCTGAAATTTGATATGATCATCACACATTTCCTACCAGGTGGTAGTTTAAAATTAGTAATTCTGTATCCTCTGTGTGATGATAATGCAAGTAAGTTACAAAACTACAATATTTATCAACCAAGAACCAGAATCACCTCTTCAAGTAGGTGAAGGAATTTAGCAGAAAATTTTATTATGTGAAAACATCTGCAATAAATATTTGGCAAGAAGTAACAGTGTCTATATATTTTGTTTGTGTTCTTTCTAGTCTTTAGAGCATTTCATTCTCTTTGGCTTTTTATCTGACCATTGATGTTGCTTAGGGTTTCTCCAAAAATTTAGCTTATTTCTATGTTCAGCTTTTTTTTTTTAATATTTTATTTTTAGGGCGCCTGGGTGGCTCAGTGGGTTAAGCCTCTGCCTTCAACTCGGGTCCCCATCCCAGAGTCCTGGGATTGAGGCCCACATCAGGCTCTCTGCCCAGCAGGGATCCTGCTTCCCCCTCTCTCTCCGCCTGCCTGTGATTTCTCTGTCAAATAAATAAACAAAGTCTAAAAAAACCCAGAAGGTTTTATTTTTAAGTAATCTCTACACCAATGTGGGACCAGAACTTACAACCCCAAGATCAAGAGTTGCATGCTCAGGGGCCCCTTGGTGGCTCAGCAGGTTAAGGAGCTGCCTTTGGCTTAGGTTATGACCCCGGGGTCCTGAAATTGAGCCCCCCATTGAGCAGGAAGCCCACTTCTCCCTTTCCTCCTGGCTCAGCTCACTAGCTCTGTCTCTCAAATAAACAAATTTTAAAAACCTTAAAAAAAAAAAAAAAAAAAAAAGACTTGCATGATCTACTGAGCCAGCCAGGTGCCCCCTTGGTACCTTTTTAGAGATACATTTATATATTTTACACCTACTTCTGTCTTCTCCAACTTGCATATAATCTCTTCATGAATTTTTTTTGAATTATTAACAAAAGGAAATTTTTAACAATCGACATTCAATCCACAACAGATTTAAGACCAGATTTTTCAACAAAGAAGACTTGGTATTAACCTATTTCACCAATTTTGGCCATTCCATCTTCCTGCCACTTTTAGAATGATATCAAAGTCAATTGTGTGGTAATGACTTTTCACAAGTTTTTCGTAACCTTTCCTAAGTTTATTAAATTTAAATGTCCAGTATTGAATTGTTCTATAATATTCTTGTTGGAATTGGTGGAATAGAAATATCACATGTGATAAGGTACACACAATTCTAAAAATTTGCTAGCTGCCAAGGGCTTCCCATTTCCCACTACAAATATAATATTTTACAGACATTCATATTTTATGCAACCCACAGCATCTAATATGCCTAAAGGGTCTATATTATTAAAAAATCTAATTCAGCAATTTCAAAAAGACTCCACAATGGGATAGTTTGAGGAAATACAGCATCTTCTTCTGATAAATTAACAATATCTATTAACCCATTAAAAGCTATGGAAAGTATGGGGCACCTGGGTGGCTCAGGGGGTTGAAGCCTCTGCCTTCCGCTCGGGTCATGATCCCAGGGTCCTGGGATCCAGCCCCGCATTGGGCTCTCTGCTCACCAGGGAGCCTGCTTCTGTTGGGCACAGCAAAGATGGCGCTGGCCTGCCTTCTCTTCCGGCTAGAAAAGGCGCCACCGTGGCAGTATTGGCGCCAACGTGGCGGTTTCGGTTCCGCATATCTCTGATATTTCCTCCTCTCGCCCAACACACCCTACCCAGTTACTGACTACGTAACCAAACCCCATAGGCTCTCTCCCCGCTGACCTCATTTCCCATCCCCTACCCAATATAAGCTGCAACCCGCTCAATAAAGTGAGATCCTGCTTCGACAGACCTCTCCAGCCTGGTGTCGTTCCTCTGCGCGTTCCGGGTTCGAGACACTCGCCATCCCGCTCAGCCCCTAGTGGGGGTCTCCGGCCGGCCCGGCAATGCGCCCCACATGCTTCCTCCTCTCTCTACCTGCCTCTCTGCCTACTGGTGCTCTCTGTCAAATAAATAAATAAATAATTTAAAAAAAAAAAAGCTATGGAAAGTCATGCAGTTCAGAGAAAAAAAGAAAAACTATTTTCCTTCAACTATAGAATCTTTTCTCCCTCCTAAGAGGAAAAAAAGACCATTTTGTTTTAATTATAAAATGTTTTCTCCTTCATGGGTATTCTGTTATCATGTCAAAAACTGGTTTATCACAAAACAAAGTCTGAAGAATGCTGATTCTATCTGGAAATCAAAATCATTTTCAACATTATTCTCAAAGGTGTGGCACGCCTAATAAAAGGGAACTGGTTATTAAACATGTGGCAATTTAAAATTTTTTAAATATTTTTGGAATTCTATGGTGGCATTTTGGTTATTTTAAATATTTTTAGAACTGTATGGTGGCATTTTGGTTATTTTAATTATTGGGATGGATGAGGTGCTGTTGATTTTTAGTGGACAAGAAGCAAATGGACAAGAAAGAGGACGGTTCCATACAACAAAGAATTATCCCACAACTTCCAAACTCTTTATGATAAGGGAAAAACTAATTTATAATTATGTGAGCCTAGAGTTTAAATACATATTTCATATAAACACAATGTACTCTTGCAGGTTATTGATACGTGCTGAAGTTTTCAAGAATGTGAAGTTTGGAACTTTTTCAAGAGCAATTTACCATTTCAGTTCACCAGTTCAGAAAATCACACCACTAAAGGAAACACCACCCATATTTCAAACATCAATAAAATGCACCTCTACCAGTTTGTACATTCTATTTAACAGTCATTTTGTTGTAAATGCAAGAATCTGACTACTTCCTTGGAACTTCTGGGTAGTCCTTCCTGAGCACGTAGACACTGAAATATCTAATATTTTGTCATAAACCAGTTTCCCTTATTGCTTTTTTAATAGGATTTCAAACATTATATTGTCTCTTTTTTTTTTTTTAAGATTTGTTTTAGAGACAGATATTACATATATGTGCACTGGGAAGGGAGAGAGAGAGAGAGAGAATCTCCAGCAAACTCCCCACACGAGCATGGAGCCTGACTTGGGACTCCATCTCACCACCCTGAGATCATGACCTGAGCCAAAATCAAGAGTCAGACACAAAACCAACTGATCCACCCAGGCACCCCATATTGTGTTTTTATTTTTATTTTTTTAAGATTTTCTTTATTTGAGAGAGAGAGAGAAGAATTACACAAGAATGGGGAGTGACAGAGGGAGAGGAAGCAGACTCCCCACTGAGCAGGGAGCCAAATGTGAGGCTAGATCCCAAGACCCTGGAATTATGATCCAAGCCAAAGGCAGTTGCTCAGCCAACTGAGCCACACAGGTGCTGTTATACTGTCTTTTTAAAATAGATGTATAAATATGCTGTACTGTTTTTAAGTTTTATTTCAGGATAATAAAGCGGATGTTAAAATTTTTATTTTTTAAAGGATGGTGTTCAGTTTGATGAGATTAAAAACCACTGATCTGTAACCTTTGGTTCTCTAAAGATGAAGATTTGAATTAGGACAATCTATGACTGACCAAAAGCATGATTAAACTAAACTATAAATATGGTGTGGTTAAGATAAATACAGTGGCCAGGAGGTTGCCTAGCTGTCTCAGTTGGTAGAACATGCAACTCTTAATCTTAGGATAGTGAGTTTGAGCCCTACATTTGGTATAGAGATTACCTAATATTTTTTAAAAGATAAACATTGGGAAGTAAAGTATTTTTTTAAAGATTTTATTTATTCATTTGACAGAGACACAGTGAGAGAAGAAACACAAGCAGGGGGAATAGTGGGGCTCAGTCCCAGGACCCTGGGATCATGACCTGAGCTGAAGGCAGACACTTAATTACTGACCCACCCAGGCGCTCCAAAAGCATGTTTAAGATTTAATAATTTACTGTTGATGACATTGCTACCAACACTGTATCCCTTCAAACCAGTATTTTTGTATTCCTAGGGTAAATACATAGTAGTGCCGTTGCTGGGTCACAGGGTAGTTCTATTTTTAACTTTTTGTTGAACCTCCAAACTGTCTTCCAGAGTGGCTGCACCAGTTTGCATTCATACCAACAGTTTGTAGTAGCATTATCAGTAATAGCAAAATTATGGAAAGAGCCCAAATATCCATTGACTGACAGAGGGATAAAGAAGTTGTGGTATAACTAGGGGGCTGGAGGAGGGGGGAAAAAAAAAAGAAGTTGTGGTATATATATGCATACACACACACGCACACACACACACACAATGGAATACTACTCAGGCATAAGAAAAGAATGCAGTCTTGCGATCACAATGACATGGATGGAGCTAGAGTGTATTATGCTAAGCAAAATAAGTTAGAGAAAGACAAATAACATATGATTTCACTCATATGTGGAATTTAAGAAATGAAAGAGATCAACATAGAGGGGGGAAAATAGACCAGAAAACATTCTTAACAGGAGAAAACAAACTGAGGGTTGCTGAAGGGATGAATTACATGGGTGATGGGTATTAAGGAGAGCACTTGTTATGATGGGCACTGGGTATTGTATGTAAATGAAGAATCTCTAAATCCTACTCCTGAAACTAATATTACACTATATGTTAACCAACTGGAATTTAATTAAAAACTTGAAACAACAAAAAAAGATAATAATTTATCAGTAATTCTCTACTATGTGCCTAGTACTTGATTAACTGACAGACAAAGAGGTTAAACACAGATCTGTCTGCTTCGTGGAGCTTACAGGGAATTGAAGGAGACAAAGCCACAGTTAATACAAACAACTAAAAGCCAGTTAACTTCTAAACTTCTGTGAAACAAATGTTCATAATTAAGCAACAGTCTTAGGAGCCTAGTATGGTCAGGAAAGCCTCAGAATAAGATAGACCTTCTGTTGTGCATTCCAGAATTAACTGGACAGCATTAGCAGGTTATGTTTACACGACAAAACACACACACACACACAAACCAGCCTATTTGCCAAGGAAGAGGAAAAGGGGCAAAGTTAGATCCCGGGAGGACCAGTGAGAAAGAAATGCTGGAACCAGAGAATGAAAGGCCTTGAAAGGCATAGAAGCCTGAATTTAAAATAACATAAGAAAAGAAATCTCCTATAAAGAATAGTAAAGATAAATTACTTAGGATAAGATTAATAGTAATATATAGAAAAGACAGAATTACTTAGAGAAAGCCATGTGTAAATAATCTCACAACAATGGGAGGGGGAGTGTTAAGTACGAAGATAAGTTTTAGGTCTGATGACACTGAGATGATCAGTTTGAATAGTTTCTAAAACTAACATAAAGGGGGGCACCTGAATGGCTCAGTCAATTAAGCATCCAACACTTAATTTCAACTCAGGTCATGATCTCAGGGTCGTGAGATCAAGCCCCACGTCCTGCTCTGTGCTGGGCATGGAGGCTGCTTAAGATTCTGTCTCTGCCCCTCATTTTCCTCCCTCCTTCCCACCCCCAACTGCACACACACACACTCTCTCACTCTCTCCCTTTAAAAATAAAAAATAAAAAAGTAAATCGACATAAAGCTAACAGCTGAATCTCTCATCAACAGAGTGAATGAATTCAGACAGAAAATACAGAGAGAGACAGAGGTGGAAGATAGGGCCTTGGACAGCACTCACTGGCTACAGAACCACAAGAACCACAAAACACCCAAAGAAGGTGAATACTACTTTACATACAAATGATAAAACTATGGAAAGCTTTACTCTTGCCAGGGAAGTGGTAGAAACTAAAACCATAAATGCTTTTTTTTAAGAATGAAGGAAGGTTATAAAACACAGAGTCATGAGAGTTTACAAGTATGACATAAATCCCTAAACTTTTAGGTTTATATCAAAGATTATACCCTATAGACAAGTAATGTATACATCGTTCCATGGAGAAAGATTTTCTAAAAGAAACACTACTTACAAAAAAGGGATTCTGTCATATATAGGTGAGTCAATAGACTTATAGATGCTATTACATACTTTCAGAAAATAACAGTAAGCAGAAATGAGCTATAAACTTGTAATCAATCATCACAAAATGTTGCATCATCCTAAGGATTACAAAAAAGTTGCCTAAAGGGCAGTCCAGCTCAGAGCACAGATTTAGTTATATGCAACAACAGAGGTTATAGCAGAAGGGATCTCTACATTCCTCATAAATTATCCTTTATTACCTGTGTTCATTTATAATCTGAAATTACTTACATTAAATTCCTCAACATCATGAATCTACCTTTAGATGGTTTTAGCAGCCAATTCTCTACAGAAATTAATCAACATGCCATTCTGACTAAACATTCACAAGATTAAATGTTAACTACAGTTGCAATCTATGAATGTGAAGAGTTCAGTAAATAGGATAACCTATGGCCCAGTTGCCTTGGGACAGTCAATTCACACATATTTTTGAAGAAGGATCATTAGTACCCCCCTCATCCATGCTTAAAGTGTAGGTAATAAGTTACATGGATGCCATATCAATGAAGCCCACTACACAGGAAATTTTTATGAATTACACTGATTTTTTACTTCATGTTTATTCCTAATCTATAAAAATGCTTTTCATATCCCATGAATGTCCATTATAACTGCTAATAACTTGTGGAGTCCTACTTACTAGGTCAAGATCTAACCCTGATACAGCTAGGGACTGCCTCCTAGTGGTAGGGTGATTCTTAGATGTTCCTGACTATCTCTGTTTCAACATCTTGTCAAGCCTGGTTATGTTCCCCTATACCTACTTATCAGCTTCATCCCAGCTCTTCCCATCCATACTTCGTTCCTCTTGTTCTTAATGAGCTCTTGTGTGTCCTTCATTTAAACCAAGCTAATGAGAAAAGTATACCAAATATGAAAGACCATTCTCCACATGTGGAAGTTTTTGCTTTATAGAAAAAAAGGTTTTGTTTCCTCCTAAGATCAGCAACAAGAAAAGGATGCCCACTTTTGCTACTTCTATTCAACACAGTACTAGAAGCTCTTGTCAGAGCATTTAGGTAGGAAAAATAAAAGGCATCCATATTGGAAAGGAAGAAATAAAACTATCTTTGTCTGCAGATGACATGATCTACATAGAAAACCCTAAAGAATCCACACACCAAAAACCCAAACCTGTTAGAGCTAAGAAATAAATTCAGCAAAGTTGCAAAATACAAATTAACAGGCAAAAAAATCAGTCATATTTCTACACACTAGCATTTTTTTTTTCAGATTGTTTCAGAACAATCTGAAAAAAAAAAAAGGGTTAAGAAAACAATGTCACAATGTCATTCATAAGGATACTGAAAAGACTAAAATCATCCTTACACCCATTAGGATAGCTACTATCAAAAAAGATAGAAAATAACAAATGTTGGGGAGGAAGTAGAGAAAATGGAATTTCTGTGTACTGTTGGTGGGAAGGCAAAATGGTGACCATGGGAAGAGTACAATGGTTTCTCAAAAAAAAAAAAAAAACCATAAAACTAAAATAGAATTAACATATGATCCAGCAATTCTACTTCCAGGGAATGTGAAAGAAGTAAAATCAGAATCTCAAACAGACATGCATTGTTATAGACTAAATGGTGTCCCCACAAAAATCCTATGCCAAAGTCCTAACAACCAGTACACCTCACAATGTGACTGTATTTGGAGATAACACATTTAAAGAGATCATATGGTGGGTCCTACTCCAATATGACTGATGTCCTTTCAAGAAGTGGAAGAAATAGGGCACCCAGGTAGCTCAGTTGGTTAAGCCTCTGCCTTCAGCTCAGGTCATGATCCCGGGATCCCAGGATGGAGTCCCACATCAGGCTTGGCGGGGAGTCTGCTTCTCCCTCTGCCTCTCCCCTTGACTTGTGCTCTCTCACAAATAAATAGATAAAATCTTAAAAGAAAAAAGGAAGAAGAAGAAGAAGAGGAAGAAATATCAGAGATGTACACGCACAAAGAAAAGATTATTTAAGAAAACAGAGAATAGGTAGCAATCTGCAAACCAAGGAGAAAAGCCTCAGGAGAAATCCACCCTGATGACACCATGATCTAAAACTACTGACCTCTAGAATTGTGAGAAAATAAATTACTGTTGTTTAAGCCACCTATGTGTACTATTTTCTTATGACAGTTCTACTAAATAAATTTGTACATTCGTGTCCAAATCAGCTTTACGCACAATGGTCAAAAGGTGGGAGCAATACAAGGGTCCATCAATAGATAAAACGATAAGCAAAACACGGTACATCCACACAATAAAATATTACTCAGCTTTTAAATGAAATTTTGACATGCTATAACATAGAGGAATCTTGAGGACCTTATGTTAAGTAAGTTAGTCACAAAAGATATACATTGCATAATTCCACTTTTATGAGATACATACAGTAGTCAAATTCAGAGACAAAATGTAGAAGGGTGGTTGCAATGGATTGTGGAAAAGGAGAGAGAATACGGAGTTGTTTAATTGCTATAGAGTTTTAGGAGTGCCTGGCTGGCTTAGTCCGTAGAGCATGTGACCCTTGATCTCCAGGTCATGAGTTTGAGCCCCATGTTGGGCACAGAGTTTACGTAAAATAAAATAATTCTTTTTAAAAAAGAAAGGGTACAGAGTTTTAGTTTTGCCTGATGAAAAAAAGTTTCAGAGACTGGTAGCAAAAAAATGTGAATATGCTTAATACTACTGAATTGTACACTTAAATATGGTTAAGATGTTTAACTTTATCTTACGTGTATGTTGCAATAATTACATTTTTTAAAAGAAAATATTTAGGAATTAACCAAGGGAGGTATAAGGCTTGCACACTGAAAATTATAAAACACTGCCAAAAACAATTAAAGAAGACATTAATAAATGGAAAGACATTCATTTTCATGGACTGGAAGACTTACTACTGTTAAAATAATAGTACTACAGATTCAGTACAAAATCCCAATAGCATTTGTGGCAGAAATGAAAAACAAAACAAAACCTACAGTTCATATGAAATTTCAAGGGACCCAGAATAGCCAAATAATCTTGGAAAAGAACAAGGACTCACATCCTTGTAGGACTCACATCTACAATTTCAAAACTTACTAAGAGCTACAGTTATCTAAACAGTGTGGTACCAGCATAAAGACAAATAGACCAATGGAACAGAACAGGGAGCCCAGAAATAAACCCTCACATACATAGTCATAAACGATTTTCAACAAGGGTGCCAAGACCATAAAAATTAAGGAAACTATAGTCTTTTCAACAAATAGTTTTGGAAAAACTAGATATCTACATGTAAAAGATGAAATTAGACACTTACTTTGCCCCATATTCAAAAATTAATTCAAAATGGATCAAAGAACTAAATTTAAGACCTAGAACCACAAAACTAATAGAAAAAAATAGGAAGAAAATTTCAGGATGTTGGATTTGGCAAAGATTTCTTGGATATGACACCAAAAGTAAAGGCAACAGAAGTAAAATTAAATAAATTAGAATACATTGGGCACCTGGGTGGCTCAGTCAGTTAAGCATCTGCCTTCAGCTCAGGTCACGATCCCTGAGACTGAATCCTGCTTCAGGATCCCTGCTCGGTGGGAAGTCTGCATCTCCTTCTGCTCTTCACCCCTCTTACTCACTGTCCCTCTCTCAAATAAACAAAGTCTTAAAAAAAAAAAAAAGATAATTTAGAACACAACAAAATTTAAAACTTTTGTTTCCCAAAGGACACTATCAACAAAGGGAAAAGGTAACCCATGGAATGGGAAAAAATATTTGCAAAACATATCTTTTATATGGGCTTAATATCTGGAATACATAAAGAACTCATCCAACTCCAAAACAACAACTACAATAGCAAACAACAAAACAACCTGATTTAAAAGACATTTCTCCAGAGAAGACACACAAATAGCCAATAAGCATATGAATAGGTGTAAATTAAGGAAACTACAGTCTTCTCAACAAATAGTTTTGGAAAAACTATTGACCACTAGTCATTAGGAAAATACAAATCAAAACCATAGTGAGGTAACAGTTCACACACATCAGGATGCCCATTATATTAAAATAAAAGGGAAGGAATACCAATATCAGCAAGGTTATATAGAAATCAGAACACTTGTGCATTGCTGCTGGGAATGTAAAATGGTACGGCCACTATGGAAAACAGTATGGTGGTTCCTCAAAAAACTACAAATTACATGACCCAGCAATCACATGATCCACACATACACACTTACAGGTATATACCCAAAAGAACTGAAAAGAGGGTATTTAGCAGATATTTGGATATAATGTTTCTATAGTGTTCCTCACAATAGCCAAAAGGTGGAAACAATCCAGGGGTCCATCAACAGATAAATGGATTAAAAAAAAATGATATACACATACAATGAAATATTCATCCTTAAAAAGGAAGGAAATTTTGGCACATGCTACATAATAGATGAACCTTAAAGACATTTTACTAAATGAAATAAGCCAGACGCAAAAGGAAAAATATTATGTTTCCCTTTATACGACATATCTAAATTAGGCAAATTCCTAGGACAGAAGGTAAATCAGAGGTTACCAGACTCTGAACGGGAGGAGGGAATGGAAGTTATTGCTTAATGTGATAGAGTTTGTATCCGGGGTAATGACAAAATTTTGGAAACAGACTGCGGTGATGATTGTACAACACTGTGGGTATAATTAATGCCACTGAATTCTACACTTAAAAATGGTTACACTAGCAAATTTATGCTATAGATATTTTACAATTAAAAAAAAGCTTGAAATTAGGTTTAATTGGATTAGTATAATGAAATCCAAATGATTTGAATTTATTTATACATTCAGTCACTCACTGACATTTTATATAGCACATATTATGTGCCAGGCACTTGGCTAGATTCTAGGGATAAAGTGATAAACAGGCACTTGTGATAATGTGTTAATAACATTAATAGCTAACGTTTTGGGGGTACTCCTACATGCTCCCAACAAACTAACTGTTATTATCCTCGTCTTACTGATGAATAAACAGAAGCTTAGAAAGAATACCTTGCAAAATATTACACTGCTGGACTCCATACTCTCAACGCTATTCTGCAGGAAAAGTATTTGCTACTATGAAAGGACATAAGCAAGGCAATTAAACTAGTCAGCCACGGTTTTAGGTATGTCTAAGTAAAGACCCGGAAGCTGGGTAGGATAAGGGAGGGCATGTTAAAAATGTTTCTAACAGCAGGAGTAAAAAGTCTAGAAGAAAAAGCAGAGATCATTCTGGAAACGTCAAGCAGCTTAGTGAAGGTGGAGCTTAAAGTGTCAAAGGTGAATTGCTAAAGAGGGGACGGGAGTAGGAAGCAGAACAAAAAGGTCTCATTTGGGTTTTATCTATTGTGAAATAAATCACTACAAAGTTTAGGGTTTAAAACAACAATCATTTTGTTAGCTCTCATTACTCCATGCACTGACTGGGTTCAGGCAGGCAATTCCCTAGCTTATTTGATGTCAGCTGGGGCTGAAGTCATCCAGTTTTCCATGTATGGAGCATGTCTAATAGCTTTCCTCTAGGTCTAGCATCTTGGAAGGGACATCTAGAAGTCTGAATTCAGCTGGGATGCTGGACTTACAAGCAACTTCGGGTACAAAAGTTTAAAAAAATCAGGCATTTTTAAGCCTGGAACTGACACAATGTCACATCTGCCATGCTCCATTACTTAAAGTGAGTAACCAGCTCAGATTCAGAATGAGAGGACTAAATAAGGCCTGAATCCTAAGAGAAATGGTTCACTGAGCGCCATCTTTGGAAACCAGCTACCACAGATTTTATGCATAGGTGCAAGCATCGAGGAAAACTAATCAGTTAGAACATCATTAGAACAAATTAGCTGAGAGACTGTAATGATATTTTGTATTTGTATCTGGTAATAGACAGGTAAATAGAATAAAAAACTACTAAATGATGAGGTGGGCCAAACCTGATGAATAACTGACAACAAATGTTGTGGAAGGATCACAGTGGTTAGAATGCAAGGTTTCCTTGCTAAGCTCATGGGCAGGCTGAGCTATTATTCATGGAGATAAGGGATAGAATAAGAAGAACAGATGTGGTAGTAGAGATCCTATGGTATTTCCAGGCAGAAATTGGATCTAGAGATTAGGGCTTAAAATACAAATTTAGAACTGAAAATATGGTAGTAGATTAATTAGCCAGGGTGAGTTAAGTAAGAAGACAGCCCAGTGTGGAGTCTTGAGGAACAACACTAATTAATACAGCAGAAAAGCGGGAGTCACTAAGAAGTCTAAGAAGAAGGGACATTAGGATTAAAAACCAGAATAACAGAGTATCACCAAAACCAAAAGAAAAAAGTATTTCCTAAAAGAGAAAATGACTACTAATATCAAATACTACCGAGAGATGAACGATGATTAAGACTGAAAACTATCCTTTGGAACACAAAAATTTAAGTTACTAGTGACTTTGGCAAAACCAGTCTTGGGGTGGGAGCTTTACTATAGTGAGTCAAAAAATGAATAGAGGGGGAGGATGTGGAAACAACAAATAAAAAATATTTTCAAGAAGCTCAACTGTTAAACAGGGGAAGATACAATGTTAGGTATAGGACAAGCCATCAAGAGAGCTTTGTTTTTACAAGATTTTATTTTTAAGTTATCTCTACACCCAACTTGGGGCTCCAACTTACAACCCCAAGGGGTTGTGACAAGAGTCACATGTTCTAGAGACCAAGCCAGTCAGGCACCCCAAGAGAGGGTTTATTTTTTTTAAATGGAAGAAATTAAAGCATGTTTAAGTACTGTTGAGTTCTCTAATAGAGAAGGAGAAAGAAACTGAAGATGCCAAAACAAAGGGCTCTGAGGAAGCACAAGGGGATAAGATGCAGAACATGGGAAATTTTCCTCAGACAGAAGAGAAGCACATGCCTAGCAGTGGACAGGAGATAAAGAATGGCTGTGAGTACAGGTTAAACTGTAGGCATGGCACATACATGCATACAGAGAGAGAGAAAGAGAGAGAGTAGCCATATGGAGTCCTACCTTAGAGTTTTTTGACTTCATAATGGTGCAAAAGTGATACACGTTCAGTACAAACTACACTTTGAATTTTGATCTTTTCCCAGGCTTGCAATTCACAGTAGAATACTCTCTCATGATGCTGGGCAGTGGCAGTCAGTGGCAGCTCCTAGTCAGCCATGTGACCACAAAGGTAAAAAACTGATACCCTACAATAATTCTGTACCCATACAACCATTCTGCTTTTCACTGTCAGCACAGTATTCAATAAATTACAGGAGATACTCAACACTCTATTACAAAAGAGGCTTTCTAATAGATAATTTTGCCCAACTGTAGGCTGATGTGTTTTGAGCACATTTAAGGTAGGTGAGGCTAAGCTACATTTGGTAGGTGTATTAAATGCATTTGACTCAAAACATATTCAACTTACAACAGGTTTATTGGGACATAACCCCAAGGAAGATCTATAGTTGAAACTCAAGGGCATTCTTCTCTGATACCTTCTATAGCATTTTATCATTGAAGTAGGATATGGGGTCATCTGCTGGGAAGAATGAAAGGTTTTAAGTAACCGCTATCAAGACTGAAGTATTAGAAAACAGAAATAGTCATAGAAAGCTTGAGAACCAAAGACCAGGTTGGTAACAAAGACTCTACAGTATTCTCATTTGGCTCAAATCTGTGGTTCTCTCTTAAAGCAATCAGTAACCAGGTAAGTAAAATTATATGGACTCAAGGAAAGAGTTGTGTTGAAGAACCATGGTAGATTGGTAACAAGAAAATTACAGATTTTACCAACATATCTACTGATACCTTTAGACTATTCTTTTATTCAATAAACAGACTCATAATTCCACTAACAGTGTAGTTTGCTAGAAGGATACATTGCAATACTTTAGGTACTACAGAGAGGTACTGCACAATATGGAGCAGGTCCCCATTTGTTTATTTTTAAAGGGCCTCATTTTAAAGGGTCCCTGTAAGACACAGACCAGGGAACCATACCAGCCACCCAAGGATCAATAACACTATTCACAGCTGTATAAAAATAATAAGAGCCACATATGAAATTTGCAATTTTCTAGTATCTACATTAGAAAAGTAAAAAGAAACAGGTCAAAGATTTTTAATAGTATGTTTTAACATAACACACACTATACAAAATACTTCAATAAGCAACGAATAAAAAATTACGAAGGAGATTTTCTTTTTAAAGATTTACTTATTTGAGAGAGAGCAAGCATGTGGGTGGGGGGCACAGGGAGAGGGAGAAAAGTCTTAGACTTCACACTGAACATGGAACCTAAGCCAAGGATACCTGTCACAACCCTGAGATCATGACACAAGTCAAAACCAAGAGTCAAAAGCTTTAAAGGACTGTGCCACTCAGAAGCCCTACTGAGGAGATATTTTGTGTCTTTTATACTGAGTCTGTAAAATCCAAGGTGAATTTCACACTTACATTGCATCTTCATTCAGCTTAGCAACATTTCAGAAGCTCAAAAGGCACACATGGTGTTGCCCTATAAATGATGGTTGTGTAATATCTAGAATTATTGGATCCTTGTTGAATTAACAAAGCCACTATAGATCTTCCTTATATTCATTAATAATATCATTCATAATATATGCTTACATAGCATAACTCATCTATGAATGTTCAGTTATTCCCAAACTCTAAGAATCTAAACAAATGAGCTCAGGTTTCCTACCAAGTTCATGCTGGCCTCTTGTCTGGAGACCATCAGTATCTAAATAGCCACTGGCTGATAGTCACTATCTCAGCTAGCCAGGTGTACACAACTGAGGGGTCAGCTTTCTACGAAGACAGCTGCCATTCTTCCATCTACCAATGGCCCAGTTTCCAAAAAGTCTGTTGACATCTCCTCCCATGTTCTCTTTGTCCTTACAGAGTTTATGCCTTTCTTTATTACCTGACTTTCAGTTAAGTATGCTTTCAAGAGAGAGCAAAACTAAGACATGTATTCAATTGACCATGTTTATCTAGGAGTTGCTCTTATGATTAAAGGGCTGGTTTATTTTAAAATCTATAAATTCATCATCAGAAGAAAACTTATCTGCAGATAAAGATGAACTTCTTTCAAACTTCTTTAAAGATTTACTCCAATCAGAAATCCAGACATAAATGATATATCATATTTTAATGAAAACTCATTTTGCTTCCAAAGTTTATTTACGAACATTTTGTATTTGGAATATTCTCATGCATCCAATGAATCAATTATGTGAGCATGAAAAGAAAGATAATGTTATTGAACACCAACTCTGCTTCCTCCAGAGGAAGTGTACCATAATTCAGTTGTGTTGTATGTTTGCTGTATGAACACTGAGTAAATATTTAGACTTTAGTCACCAAAGGTTTTACTGGTTACAGGAATCTGCATAATCAGCACATGCAACAACTGTTAACCTATCACTATTCTGATTAAACCTAAGGGGTACCTGGATTTACCAGCACCTTCTAGAGTAAGATTTAGCAAGCACTGTCAACACAGACATAATTCATGATATTATAAAATTTGTAACAGGACAGAATCTGTTCATTCATGTGTTCCCTGAAAGTCAAAAATTTCTTCAGCAGTATTGTGAATTTTTTTTTAAACTAATTTTATTTAACTTTGTATTCTAAGTCTGCTTGATACATAAATCACTCTTTTAAAAATAAGAACTCAGGACATCTAGGTGGCTCAGTCAGTTAAGCTGCTGCCTTGGGCTCAGTTCATGATCCCAGTGTCCTAGAATCAAGTCCCATCCCGCATTGGGATCCTTGGTCGGCAGGGAGCCTGCTTCTCTCTCCACCTCTGCCTGCCATTCTGCCTGCTTGTGTGTGCGCTCTCACTCTCTCTCTTTCTCTCTCTCTCCCTCTCTCTGAAAAATAAATAAATAAAATCTTTTTTAAATAAATAAATTTTAAAAAATAAAAATAAGGACTCAATTTTATTTGTTTTTTTTTTTTTAAGATTATTTTTGTTACAGGAGCACCTGGATGGTTCAGTGGGTTAAGCCTGCGACTTTGGCTCAGGTCATGACCTCACGGTCCTGGGATCGAACCCCACATTGGGTTCTCTGCTCAGCGGGGACCCTGATGGCCCCCCTGCCCCACCTTCCTCTCTGCCTACTTGTGATCTCTCTGTCAAATAAATAAATAAAATCTTTAAGAAAAAAAAAAAAGATTATTTTTGTTCCAGGACACCTGGGTGGCTAAGTCAGTTAAGGGGCTACCTTTGGCTCAGGTCATCATCTCAGGGTCCTGGGATGAAGCCCCACATCAGGCTCCCAACTCCATGGAGGGCTTGCTTCTCTCTCTCCACTGCCTGTGCACTCTCTCTCTCTCTCAAATAAGTAAATAAAATCTTTTTTAAAAAAAGATTATTGTTGTCCCTTCAGTTAGTACTGGACCGGAGCAGCACAGTTCTAATCTTTTCAACTAGAAGCCACTCATATAAAACAACCCAGTATACACTTTTATCAACATATTTCCCTGCTTATGGCTTTTAAGTCAAAGCACACATTTCTATATTCTTTTTTAAAGCTAACAAAATTCTTCAGTACTTTTTACTTCAGTTATTTACTGACTATCCTGTACTAAGCGGTGCTAGATTCTAAGAATAAAAAGAATAATAAAGCATATTCTCTGCTTCAAAAGCCTCAAAGTCTAGCATGGGAGATCAACAAATATAAAGTATTATAATAAGGACTGCAATAAAAGTATGAACAAAGTGCTATGGGAAGCCCAGAGGCAGGGAGGATTAATTCTTTTTTTTTTTTTTTTAAGATTTTATTTATTTATTTATTTGACAGAGAGAGAGTGAGACACACACACACAGCAAGAGAGGCAACACAAGCAGGGGGGAGTGGGAGAGAGACAAGCAAGCTTCCCGCTGAGCAGGAAGCTTGATGTGGGGCTCGATCCTATCTAGGATCCTGGGATCATGACCTGAGCTTAAGGCAGATGCTTAACAACTGAGCCACCCAGGCTCCCCAGAGACGATTAATTCTTTCTGGGAATGATGTGGATATTCCCAGTGTGAAGAGGTGGAAGGAAGACTATTCCAAGCCAAAGGGACAACAAGAAAAAAGGCAGAAGGACATGGCTTCTTTGGAAAACCGTAAATAGCCTGGTGTGGCTAAAACACAAGATTCCTGCAGAACAATGGTAGGAGCTGGGTGAAGGAATTTGAATTTGTTGTTCTAATGAAGGCAATGAAAAGCCGTAAGAGCAGGAAAGAGATGGGATTTGTGTCTTATAAAGAAAACTTCCGGAGCTGTGGGAGTGAACGACTAGAGAAGGCGAATAGAAGGAAGGCAGGAAAACCAATTAAAAGATATTGTACCAGACTAGGTGGAACTCTGAGCAGTGATTGTGGAGCTGGAAAGTAGGGAATGAATGGTCTTAACATGCATTTCATAAGTAGAATCACTTGGACAGGATGGCTGTTTTGATGGAAAAGATAAGGAAAGAAGAGTCAAAGATTGTACCATGTATTTTAGCTTACCTCATGATTTAATCCAAATCAAAACCAAAGTTTAAGAAAAAGAGCTCTAAACTGAGATATTAGCAAATATTTGCAAGACATTCTAGTGGAGATCCAGGAGGCAGTTGGAAATATGGGTCTCAGCTAAGGAATACAGTCATTACCAAAAATACAGATTTCTGGAATTATCAACATAAAGAGGACATTAGCAGGGGCACCTGGGTGGCTCAGGGGTTCAGCGGCTGCCTTCAGCTCAGGTCATGATCCCGGGATCCTGGGATCGAGCCCCACATCAGGCTCTCTGCTCATTGGAGAGCCTGCTTCCTCTCTCTCTGCCTACCTCTCTGCCTACTTGTGATCTCTGTCAGATTAAAAAAAAAAAAAAAAACCTCTTTAAAATAGCCCAAGTATAAAAAAGCAGGTGTTGATATATCATCAAATACCTATTATAAAGTCAGAAAACAAATGCTCCAAAGAATGGACAGAATTGTACGATGTAGTTTACATGCCTAGTAATTATAAGACAATAGTTTAAAAAAAAAAAAAAGAGTCCCACATTGGGCTCCCTGCTCAGTGGGGAGCCGGCTTCTCCCTCTTCCTCTGCTACTTCCCCCACTTGTACTCTCTCATGAATACTTTCTTTCTCAAATAAATAAAATCTTTTTTTTCCCCAAAAGAGGACATTTGCAGTCATATTAGCAAATAAAGTTTCAAGAGGAGGAAAGGCTGCCAAATCCCGCACACTACAAAAACGTCAGATCATTAATATGTTAACGCAAAGCTTAAATCTTTCAAAAGAAAATTTGGGCAAATATTTTAATGATTATGAGGTAAGAAAGGATTTGCTAAACAAGACACCCAAAAAAACACCAATCATAAACAATTAATAAATTCAGCTACTTTAAAACACCCTGAGTGAAAAGACAATGCATGAAGTGGGAAAAATATCCGTAACACATGTAACTGCCAAAGGACTAGTATTCAGAGTATGTAAAAAACTCTTACCAAAAAAAAAAAAAAAAGGTAGATAATCTCAAAGGAAAAGGGGGGGGGCACCTGGGTAGCCCAGCTGGTTAGGCAACTGCCTTCGGCTCCATGATCCTGGAGTCCTGGGATCAAGTCCCGAGTTGGGCACCCTGCTCAGCAAAGAGTCTTCTTCTCTTTCTGACCTTCCCCCTCTCATTCTCTCTCAAATAAATAAAATAAAAATAAAATAAAAGGAAAAAAGGCAAATATAAGAATAGATACTTCACAAAAATGATATCCAGGGACACCTGGGTGGCTCAGTGGGTTAAGCCTCTGCCTTCGGCTCAGATCATGATCTCAAGGTCCTGGAATCGAGTCCCGCATCGGGCTCTCTGCTGAGCAGGGAACCTGCTTCCCCCTCTCTCTGCCTGCCTCTCTGCTTACTTGTGATCTCTCTCTCTGTCAAATAAATAAATAAAATCTTTAAAAGAAAATGATATCCAAATAAACATAAGAAAAGGGGCTCAGGGGCGCCTGGGTGGCTCAGTGGGTTAAGCCTCTGCCTTCAGCTCAGGTCATGATCTCAGGGTCCTGGGATCAAGCCCCGCATCGGCGGGCTCTCTGCTCAGCAGGGAGCCTGCTTCCTCCTCTCTCTCTCTGCCTACTTGTAATCTCTCTCTGTCAAATAAATAAATAAAATCTTTAAAAAAAAAAAAAAAAGAAAAGGGGCTCAATTTCACCACCAATCAAGAAAACACAAATCAAAATCAAAATGAGATGTTATTCCATGTCCAATAATTGAAAAAAAAAAATTTTAAGTCTAAAAAGCTTTGGCAAAGATATGGAGCAACTGGAATTCTCACACCCTATTTGGGAATATAAATATAACACAACCAATTTGAAAAACTGTGCCAATATCTAGTTAAGTTGGAAATATGTACCCCCTATGGCTCAGAAATTTCACTCCTAGGATATCCTCTTGAGATTTGAACCTTTATGTGCACCAGGATACACATAAAAGAATGTTCAGAGCTGTACCATTATAATTGTCCCAACTTGGAAACATCACAAATACCTATCAACAGTAAAACAAATCAATTAATTGTGGTATATTCATACAATAGAATATTATACAGCATACACCAGTGAAAATGAAGAAGCTACAGATACACAACATAACATGAATGAATCTGATAATTTTAAGTGGAAAATTACAAAAATAATACAAAATAATTCTATTCATGTAAAAATCAAAATAGGCAAAACAAATCCATATTTTTTAGGAATGCATATCCAGTGGTTAAATTAAAAGAGAAATTCACACACACACACACAAAAAATAAAAGAGAAATCCAAGAAAATAGTTACTATAAATAATAGGACAGTGGTTAATTATGGGGAGACAAAAGTGATTGTAACGGGCAAGGGTTATATTCAGGGAATTCTACAGTCCCAATAATGTTCTATTCTTTGACTCTAGTGGTGGTGATTACAAGATGTTAATAACTATTCGATTAAATGTATATATAAATTTTATAGACTTTTAAGTGTATAACTTTAAATTTTAATGAACTAAATTTTGAAATGGTCTTATATTTAACAAGAGATGTAATAGTGACAAGTTCAGAAAGGTCGTAATTCTAAGGATGATTAAAAGAGATTAAGAAAACATGCTATTGAATTCATTCAGGACTAACTCTGAATACCACAAAGAAAAAAGACAATTCTGTATCTGAGATGAATTACATTTAAATCTGTTTCAAGGCTGATGACTGGATTTCATTCTTTCATTTGAGACCTACCTTGTGTCTGGCACTGTGCCAAGGACTTCGGGTGCTGGGAAACTTAGTCCCATCTCTTAAGGCTTCTCTCAGCATTAGGACCCCCACTGACTTCTAATCTCTCTTGGGATAAAAGATTTAGCTATTTTTTTGATTGGAATACAATGGGGTAGGGAGAATCTTGGTTCCAAATGTACAAATACAAAGGCATGCAAGAATTATCAGGTGCTAATCTGAGTATATGATAAAGTTCATGCCGCAACTGAGGAAATACAGAAAGAATACGAATACTAAATGTGTTCTTTTCCAAACATTAAGGAACATAAAAAAAAACCTTTATTTTTTCCATTAGGTAAAAGGAAGACTGAAGAGGTCAGCAGCAGGAATAGAAGTATGACCTGAGCTGTTTTTGAAAATGGAAGAAATAAATATATAATTTACATTTTTTAGATTTTATTTATTTATTTGAGAGAGAGATAGTGAGAGAGAGCATGAGAGGGGAGAAGGTCAGAGGGAGAAGCAGTCTCTCCATGGAGCTGGGAGCCCCATGCAGGACTCAATCCTAGGACTCTGGGATCATGACCTAAGACGAAGGCAGTTACTTAACCAACTGAGCCACCCAGGTGCCCTAAACATACAATTTAAATAAGACTTCTGCTTTTCACTTTTCAATAAAGGAAACCTATATCTATAAAGTGATATGATTTCTATTACTCAACTTGTTAACCCATTTTAAATTTACAGACTTAGCTCTGAAAAAATAAAATTTACCCTTAAAAAGACAGGATTTGCTTTATCAGCTGGATTTTAAAAATTAAGGTACAAACTTCAAAAGTTGAAAAGAGAAGTTCCCAAGTTAGTATAGTTAGACTTTGAGATTCCAAGTATCTGTTTACAAATAAATTAAGCCTCACACACAGAGCCATTAATCTAATCTCAGCTCCTTACCTGGTTTACACAGCTTTCCCTGCTTAAAACTCCTATAATGTAGCAAAGCAATATTCTAAAGTGCAAAAAGGATTTGGTCAAGAACAGCAAAACAAACAAACAAACAAACAAAAAACACAACACTCTCATAAACATGAGCCCACCAGTAAGGAATTTTAGAATTACTTAGAAATAAAGAACTAGTAAGGAATTAAAAATTAATAAGAAATTAAAATAATAAATAGACCTGGTATCTGACTAGTACTCTCAGTTAATGCTCTCTTAAAATCTCATAAAAATTAGATTTAAGTGACGCTCAGAAACATAAGGGTAACCATGTCCCAGGAAATAATTCTCAGTTATCAAAGCTCAAATTTTATAACTCTAACTTAGATAAAGCACGTTTTTTTGATAATCTGGTAATTGGACTGTCAAGTGATCTCGTGGTTTCTTAAAAATTAATGTTTGCTATCATAGTGTAACTTTCAGGTAGCTTTTATAGCAAAAAAACATGGGATCTAAAGACCTGAGTACCAAGTTCTGCTACCTATCAATTATGTAACCTTGATTAAATAATCAAACCTCTCTGAGGCTCACACAAACCAATCTTGCAAGACTTGAGAGCATATAAACAAAATAATACATGCAAATAATACTGCATGAGCTCTAAAAGTACAGGAAGCTCAGTTTTCTTAACATGTTACAAAAACTACTTTCAGCAAACTAATGCATATTTTTATTCTCTTTTTATTATGGAAAAATATAAATATACAAAAGTATAGTATAATGAGTTATATGTATTCTCACTTAGCTTCAACAATTATCAACTCGTGGCTAATCTAGTTTTATCCGTACTCCACTCATTCTTTCTCTTCCTTTGTTATTTTGAAGCAAGTCCCAGACATCATATCACTAACATCCTAAGAGCTAAAATCCAATGGCTTCTTCTCAGTGAGTGCACAGGTATATGAAGTCAAACAGAGAGGTCTGAGCTAGGAATATGGATTTGAGGGTCACCAGTAATGAAATCAAGAGTTGAAGCTCTAGCTTTACATGGAGTTCAAATATCCATGCTTAAGAAACAAGAAAATAGATATTTTTGGTGCTCCCTCATTAAAAACATAAACAGACATGAAGTACAATTCTTACATCAAAAAAGAAACCCTATGGATTTTCAAAGGCCCACAGAACTTCTACATACTATGACTATAATTGCTTTTCTGCCTTAAAAAGTGTCCCTATATATTAATAGTCACTATTCATGAAGGATTTAACAAAATCCCTGAAACAGGCACAATAACTTATGTAACAAATTTACACACTGATATTGTAACCAAACCTAAATCCACTTTTCAAAGTATTTTAAAACATGTTGCTCCATATAAATTTTCTTCCCACTTTAAAGTTTTTATGTTTTATACTTTCTTTTCTATGTATATTTCACAATAAAAATTTTTAAGTAAACTTTAAAAAGAAAATTTGATTCCTACACTTAAATAACTATGACAGACGATAGTATATCTTATAAACATTCAGAGCTTTGAACATACATGAGAATATTTGCATACTAAAAATATTTTATAAGCTCTTTAGATAAATGCCGTTGAATAAGAGGCCATTATTCCTACACTTTCATTAATTTTAAGCCAACTACCAAAATCAGTTATGATTTATTTATATTCCACTTCAATCCTGAAAAAATTGAGACCCGAGTTCCTTAAATCCTAATTTTACAATCCACTTTAAAATAATTTTTTAAATTTTCTAAAATAGTTTCATAAGTTGTTCTATAAAGATTAACCTCTGAAAAATGAAGTATTTATGACTTTCAGAATAAAATGGAACTTTGTGTCTTTGATTATATTAGCCACCAAGTAAATTACCCAAAGAGAATAGGAGGTGTATAATTTTTAGAAACACAATAGCTTGTCAGTGTTTAAATTTTGATGGGTCACCATTGATTAAATCAGGCTAAGTCCTATTTGATTAGAAATAACTCCAAAATATTTTAAACCATAACCTTCTCTGAAGTAATAGTCCTAGAAACCTGAATGTACAATTCCATAATTAGTGAAATATGGGTGTTGGTTGTGTGCACACCATACACTATGGTGCTTTATTTTTTCCTAAGAAACAAAATCATGTATATTAAAAGCAGTTTCAACTTTGGCTATATTATGTAACTGCCATTTCACCTAAGTTACTGAAGAATTTTTGGAAAATATTTTTGATTTTCAAAAGCTTTTGAAAGACTGCACTTACCAAGTTCTAAGTAAAATCCAACTCCTTTTCAAAGCATGATTAAACAATCATTAGGTCAAAATGGCATGTTCCCCTCCCTCACAAAACAATCTCATTCTTTTTTCAGGTATCAGTAAATATCAACAGGATTAAGGCATAATTGCCATTTCAGGAACAATTTACTAAAAATACAGCCAAAAAGCCAAAAATAAAACCTCTCCTTTTCAAAAAAGAATATTCCACACACACACACATTTAATTAAAAAGGTTCTTTCTTAAAGATAATGGAGATGTTTTCTTGCTGCCAAATAAGAAATACGTTGTTATTATTTCGTATTCACCTTTTAGTTGGTTTTTACTTTAAGTTTTATATTGTTGAATAAAATATTCTTCAGTTAAACCTAAGGTATTTTTTTTTCATTCTTGTTTTAGATATTAAAATGTATGGGGGAAGGGAAAGTGTGGAAAATATAGAATAACTTGTTGAGAATTTGATCGGTTTTCAATTAAGGAATTTCATAATGATATCTTGTTGCTGTTCTTAAATTAATTCTGCATCAGAAGCCAAGTGATTTTTTTTTTGGTCTTGAATAGTAATGACACAGATTTTCTTTACCAATAATGTATATATTAACTACATTTAATATATCAGATACATTTCATTTCTGTATCTAAAGAAAACCTTAGTGCCTGTTAATGCTTAATTACATCAGTAACAATTCTGCCAGAGTAGTGAATTTATCATTTATTTTCACAATCGAAAACAATCAGTTTCTTTGTGAAACCGCTATTTTGAACAAAATACATGAAAAAAAACCTAGTAATTTTCTTTTGACATAATAAATGAAACTACTGCTTTTTGCTCTCAATAATGTAGCAGACACGAATCTGTTGACATTCAGTGTCTTTTCACCTGTTTTCCCTCTCGCGTTAATAGTCTCTAACTTTAAGGATTTTTTCTCTCAAAAAAAATTGTTTTCACAATCTAGGGAAATGTCTCCATATACTTTCAGTAGCTACTGAATATTGAAAAGTTCTACAACAAACGAGGTTACTTTACTGAATCATTTCAGAGCTTCAGTAAATGAATGCGGTGCTCTCAAGATGGCTTTACGTTTTAAAATTCTTTAAAAATCGCAGATATGAGTTATCCTTTACCCACACAGCACCTCACACTTGTCCGCGTAAGGGTAAACTTTTCACGACTGGGGTCGGAGCAGAGAATACACGCTATGGGTAAAAAACACGAAGATTTCGTTGAGCACTCCACGAAAAAAAAAAATGTTGACATCTTAACATTGCTAAATGTTCTGAAGTTGCTAAATCTCCTTAAATTGCTTCACTTGTGTCACGAACATCAAAACCAAACCAAACAAACCTCTCTTCCCGGGGCAGAGGGACGAGCTGAGGAAGGTTCTGCCCATTAACAGGTGGCGGCCCGGGAGGGGCCTTCGGCGTTCCCCGCCGCCGCAGCGGTCGCCGCCACCACCGCCTCCTGGGGACGCTCCGCCGGCGAGGGCGTCCTCACCTCACTGCACCTGGGGCCGCCCCCACCGCGGCCACGCACTCACCCCGCTCCCCCAAGCTCCCGCGTCCAGAGGGCCTGCGGTGCCCCAGCGCCTTCATGGCTCCTGGTTTCCACCGGGCATCACGGGGCCTCAGCACAGGCGGGAGGCCCTGGGAAAAGCACGTGCCTCTTTTCGAAGCTTCGTCCCCCGGGCGGGAACTCCCGCCGGGCCTCCGAGCGCCTGGCCACCCGTTCCCGTCTGCCGAAGTACGCAGGCGCCGAAGCTTCTAGACGCCGCCGACTGGCCGGGCCGCGGGGACGCGGACCTACCCACCAGCAACCACCGCCCGAAGTGTGAAGTTCTGGAGCGTCCCAGGCCAAGCGGGACAAACTAACACATGCGACGAAACTGAGGCCAGGGGGTTGAGTACCTTGCTCCGGAGGCCACACAGTTGTCCGAGCAGGCGCAAAGCCGGGTCTCCTGGTTTCTTTCCGCCGAACAGCCAAGAGGATCGCTAGGCGTCCCCCCCAGAACCCGCCTTAGAGCTGCGGGTGGGGGCAGCCTGGCACCTGGGCCTCTAGTGGCACTGGCAGCTGCTGCGTGAGCGGAGGCGGCCCGGGGCGGAACGGGCAGGGTCGGCTGTGGAGAGCGCCTGGGAAGCCCTCCAGCAGTGGTGCCCAGGCCCGTGCAGCGCGGACTGCAAGCCTCTTGGCTCCGGCCACCCTCCCAGCCTCTCCGGCACGTGCGGGCCCCGCACCCGAGGGGCCACGGCGGTCCCCGGGCGGTTCGGCCTTGGCTCCGCCTTTAACTGGAGGCGCTGCCCAAGGCGGAGCCCGCGCGGGGGCGGCTCAGCCCTGCGCGTGGGGTCGGCTCAGCCCTGCGCTTGGGGTCTTCCTGCGGGGGCGGCGCCGGCGGGCCGGGCTCAGCCGGGCTGGGGCTGCGCCCTCCCGCGAGCCTTGGCTGAGTCGGGGATAATGGGTTTGCTGGAGTAGGAAGGCTCAGTGCGCCTGAGCCGGGCCTACGGAGTCCAGGGGGCGAGGACGCGGCCGAAAAGGCTTTTCTACCACCAGAGCTCGCAGCCCTAAGACCTTGCTCCGCGCGGGACCCCGAGGGAGGGGTCGTTCTCCAAACCCGGCCTCAGGCTGGGTTCTCAGGTCTCACACGGGATAAAAAGAATAGGGTGTTTTGGTCACTTCGCAGGAAACTTTTCGTTGTTTCCTTATTTCCTTCCCGCCCGTGGACAAGTTGAGCAGCTTCTCGGCCTTACACCCCGGAGATTTCAGGCCAAACAATCTGGACAGCTCCGGCTCTGGGTTTTCTGGAGGAATAGACCCACCCCTTTCCCACCTCTTTCCTGGTCTCTCAGGGCAAGATGGAACCGTCCTTTGCGACCCCCTGCTTCAAGTGGGGAGTCTTCTTCCCCTGCCAAAGTGAAACGCGTCCTTGTCGACTTTTCTAGATTTTATGTTTGCGTTTTAAAGAAACTTCACAATACGCAAAAGATAACTTGGCTACTTCTGGCAAGGGCCTGAGGGTTTAGAGGGACATCTTAGCACGTGCAAGAAATGACTCGGGTCCCCTAGCCGCCGTGAAGCCACCCGGGACAGCTCAGCAGAAAGGAAGGTTGTCTGCTGCCAAAATGCAGGACACGGATCGGTTTTTTGTCGTTTTGTTTTCTTTTCCTTTTTGGCTCAGCTCTGAAAGCATTACAGAGCTATCCTTTCCCGCCTCCGACCCTCTTCCCCTCCCCCTCTTCTGTCTGGTGCAGGCAATTAGGGTGAAGAAATCAGTGCCAGGTTCCTGCCTCTGAAGAGAAAGGAATTGCTTCGGGAATTGAGTCCTGACACCTGTCTCTGTCCTGGATGGCGAGAGGGGATGCGGGGTCAAAACGCCTGGGGGAAGAGGCCAAGCCGACCGGGAGGGCGGGACACTCCCTAAGAGAACGTTCTCTGGAGATGCCTCTTGCCACCTCCTCCCTCCTTATCGTTTGGCCTCCTGCTTCACACAGGTCATTAACACTCGGGGGTATTAACACGGGAGTTTCCCTCCTTTTCGGCTCCCCGAGACCAGGACCTGGGGCTGGAATCAGAAGAGCGACACTGACAAGCCGTTCGTTAATTTGCATTTATTTTCGGGAAATAATGTAGATAAAGGGGGGGGGAGGGGACTGCCTTACATTTCAACAAGTAATTTGTGATCTTCACATCGGACAAATCAAATTTACAAATTACTTTCCCACCTACTGGACGAAAAGGCCAAAGCCGAAACTGATACACTGGAGCGGGCTCTCCGCAGATTTCGGAGAATGAAGGTGCACTAAAAACTCACTAGACAAAACAGGGTTGCTTAAAGAGAGAGAAGCCGACACAGAAATTGGAACTAGGGTTTGGGGCCTGGATCGGTTTGTTTGTTTTTCCATAATGCCGTATTTTTGTTTTTTTTTTTTGTTTGTTTGTTTTCTTTTGTGATTGGTCTCTAAACCGGAACTGCTACTCTCTGCTTCGACCTGGTGAAGGGATCAGTCCTACGTCCCCACCCAGCCTAGCCCCCTCCCCTGTACCCTGGCTGTTTCCTCCACACTCTCGGACCCTCCCGACCCTCCGCGCCCAGCTTCCTGGAACCAAAAAGGTTCACTTTAATAAATACACAGAGGGAGAAGGTGTGAGAGGGCAGGTCAGCTTTGCAACAACTGAAAAAATAAAAGCGCCACCGTTTAAGGAAGAGAGGAAGGGGGACAGAGGGAAAATATTTTTTGCTTTTGTTTTATATATATGTGTGTATATATATGTATATATATATGCTGTATATATCTTAAAGTTCTATTTCCTGGGCGCTAAGACGAGATATGTTCAGTTCAACCAACAGCAACTAAAAAGTTTAAGTGGTCCCTGGAACGGACCCGACTATGTACAGCATTCCCGCCGAGGCGGAAGATTAAGCCAGTTCTACGCAGGGCGGGGCTGTGCGCGAGAGGCCAGGGGCGCTCCTCCCTCGGGCCCGGTCCCAGCGCACCCCGCTGGGGAGGAGAAAGCGCCGGGAAGGTCTGGCCTGCAGGCGGGGAGCGGGGCGGAGGGCAGCTGAAGGAGCGGTAGTCTGCAAGCGGGAAACAGTGGCTGTTTTGATTTGGGGTGGAGTGTGGGTGCACTCCAATGGGCAGACACATGCCAGTTAGTGATTCCAATGTCCAGAAAGAATAAATAAAAGTATAGGGCTCAAACAGCGAGTTAGAGCAAAGAGCCTCCGAAGGCTGCAAGTGCATAACAACTGCCCAGAAAGAAAGACTGGAGGAGAGTGGCTTAGGAGTTCGTTAGGAGTTGAGGAGGAGAGCACCCAGCTCTCCCCATATAGAACTGCGGGCCAAGCCGAGGCACCGGTCCCCTCATCCAAGGGGTGGGCGGGTCTGCACATCCCCCAAACAAGTGGCGGAAGGATGAGGGCGGCAGTGCAGGCAAAGGGCATCTTTTAGGGGCATGATAATTCAGGTCTGCAGAAGCCGAGGCAAAGGCGGGCGGTGCAGCAGCAGCAACAGGACGGGGACCACGGAGGGCGCAGGTAGTTGCGTTTCTTCTCCTCTTCCTTCCATTCCTGGGCTCACAAGACCTGGAACCGCCACGAGGCTTGGTCCTTATAGTCCAGACAGTCGGGCGAATTGAAGTTGAGTTTCCAAGCAGAGGAAGCAGCGGCGGCGCCAGGCTCCTTGTAATCCAAGCAGTCGGCAGAGTTGAAGGCAAGCCCTGAGCCGCCGTAACCCTGGTGGTGATGGTGATGATGGTGGTGATGGTGGCCTGAGGACTGGCTCAACGGGTGGTGCGCATGCGGGTGGTGGTGATGGTGGCCGGCCATCGAGGAAGGTGCCATAGGGCTGAGCTGGTGCGGGTGGTGATGCGAGTGCATGGGCGCTAGATAGGAGCTGCAGTCCACACCGCCAAAGTAGGAAGAGGAGGGCGCGGGGTAGCCCTGCCCATAACTGCCGCCCTGGCTGTAGGACATGGGATAAGAGGCTGCGGCCGAGGCAGCGCCTGCGGCAACCGAGCGCTGCATGCACGAGGCGTTGCTAGGCGCGGCCAGTGGCTCGGGCACTGACACCGACGCGGGCGCTGAGCCTGGCGAGATGGAAGCCGGACTCCAGATGGATGAGGCAGCCGGCGTACTCAATGACGACGGGACTGCCACCGCCGGGTTCCCGCCCAGGCCTGCAGCCGCTGCCGCCGCTGGGTTGGCAGAGGCGCTGGATCCCGAGCTAGAGGACGAGGCGGAGCTGGACACAGCGGGCGGCGTGAACTGGCCGCTGCTTTCCGAGCCCGAGCTCTCCCGCACCGGAGACGACTTTTTCTTGGCTGGGCGGCTCTTGGTCCCGCTCCCGCTCTGCTGCTGCTGGCGGCATTTGGCACGGCGATTCTTGAACCAGACCTGCAGTGGTCGAATGGGGAAGAGAGTGTTAGGGGGGCGAGTTGAGCTTGCGGCTCCCCCGCCTTTTGTACCCACTACCCGTCCTAGGGTCTCTCCTCTCTCTCCTACCGAGACCTCCGCCCCTCCCCATCTCCGGCCAGGCCAGCCCACGTCCGTGGTCCCAGCTCCCCCACCCTCCCCCATTCCTCAGACCAAAGATCCTCCTCTGGCAAATTAGGGATGTGCACCTCCCCTCCCCCAGCGCAACTCTGCCCTAGGGCGGAACATTTGCGTCTGTCCAGCCAGAAGTTCAGCCATCTCTAAACTGCTGCCGTTGGCTGCTTCCCAACAACCTCGTGTATGCTTGGAGGCCCTGTCTTCTATGAATAGATCAGACGAAACTGTGGAGAGGAACGAAGGAGACCGCAGAGCACAGGACAGTAACCAAGTCTGAGATGGGAGCCAGTCGGCCCCTGGAGGCCTCGCGCTGGGCAAGGCCAGGAGGCCGAACAGAGGCAGTACACTTGGGGTACTAGGGAAGGAAGCCTGAGCAGAATTTCGTTGGGCTTCTTGGCTCCAAGTGGGAAACCAAATGGGGAAAAGTTCTCACTCCTCCTGGAGGACCCCGGTACATGGCAGAACATTCCTGGTTTTTTCTCGAGCCTCGGGCGGAAGAAGACGAGATAAAGGCTCTTGAGAAGAGTTCTGAGTTATAATCCAAACAGTATTTTTATCGCAAAAACCAGAAACAGCAAAGCCGGTAGCCGGGTTTTGCGATCGGCATCCTCTCTGGGCAAAGGAAGAATCTAATCACACCGGCGCCACCCATGGAGTGCACTCGGACAGGGAACCGGGCTCTGGCCAAGCTCCACTCTTCCATTTCCAGGATCCCCGGGATGCAGGGCAAAAGCAGAGGCAGGATTCAAGACCCGGAAGAAAGCTGCCAAATCCTGGAATGGCCGAAGAAGCAGGGGCAAGTGTCGGGCCCTCTAGGCACTTTAGCTTGTTCCCCCTAAATTCTTAAAAGGACTTTCAATACCGAAGGCGCCCTGGGACCAAGGGCCGAATCCAGTTACAAAAGCTAGTTACTTTAACTTTGCCCCTCTCCCAGGCCCGGGCTGAGCGCTAGGGGGAGTCTGAGAGGGGCTGCCCAGTCGGTAGGCCCGCCCCACACCAGACCACCCTTCCCTGGCCCTCTCCAACCATACCCAGGGCCCCTACCCTGACCCTGGAGCCCGGGGCACGCGCACCTGGACTCTGGACTCCGGCAGATTGATCTTGAGCGCCACCTCCTCGCGCATGAAGATGTCAGGGTAGCGAGTCTTGGCGAAGAGCGCCTCGAGCACGTCCAGCTGGGAGCGTGTAAAGGTGGTGCGCTCCCGCCGCTGCTTCCGCGGGGTGGCTGAGGGGACACGCGGGGGCGCCTCGGGTCAGCGGTGGCCACGCGGACCCCCGCTAGAGGAAGCAGACAGGCCCCCGTCTGGCCCTGTGCGAGGCCGTTGTGAAAGACAGCCGATCTCCAAGCGAAAGAAAACTCCCCCGGAAGGCCGAGCCTGAGAGGCCACAGGTGGGAGAAAGTGCGTGTGTGCGACTGGGAACCAGTGTCTTCCAGACTCTAGAGTTGCCCCTTTCCCTTCCTCTCAGAGGTTAAGCAAGGAAAAGAAGTTATACAATCTCCCTTCTTTTCTTTCACCACCTCCCCCCGCCCCAAATCATCCTTCGGCTGAAGCATGGGTAAGGGGTGCACAGAAAAACCACCTGGAAAACACTTTCCGTAGGAATAAATGAAGGTGAAGGAGTAGGAGCTAGGTGGGAGGGGGGGGGCTACAATTCATCTCAAGCCTTTCACATTTCACATTCGCAGTGCAAAAGCTGCTGCAGACCAACAATGGAGAGGACAGATTAATTAGGGAGGAAGAATCCCTCTTCTTTATCTCTTGGCCCTTCCTGTCAGGGCCTAGAGAGTATCCAGATTCCTCATTCAATATTGGGGGAAAGGAACAGACACACACACTCCAAAAATGCCACCCATGAGAAACAAATCCATGGGTAAATGCAGTCTGTGCTGCTGGTGTGACCACAGCAAGAGACAGGTTACCGTGTGGTCAGGCTGGGACCATACCTTGCACGACTTCACTGGCCTGGCCCAAGTCATCCACCAGCGGCTGCCCCCTGAGCCTGCAACGTGCAGTGCATTGTAGGCAGACTAGCCAGCCGGCAACCTGGGCCTGCTCAGCCACAAAGTGCATGCCCAAACTCGAGAGTCTGGGGTCCCCAAAATTTGCACGGCCTGGGAACAGGGGCCACTGCTCACCTGGGTAGCCCACGGAAGGATGTAGGAGGTCCATGGCTGGCCCAGCCAGGCCCAGTCCGTTCATGCCATATGGGGGTTGTTTGAGGTAAGACATCATGCTAACAGACGGGTGGAGGCGCCCGGACGGATCCAGGGGGCCGGGGCCAGGCGCAGTGCGGGGCTCCCACTGCGCAGTCCTTCAAGTTCTGTTCCTTCTGGGGGCCCGACCTATGGAGACAGGAGACACATGTAAACAGTGATTGAGAGCCATCTCAGCTACCTGGTCTCATCTGGGATGGGGAGAAACGCAGGCTTATGGAAACTTAGCAGGGCGGTCAATTCCGCTCTACAAGGCCTTAGCCCAAAGACCACAGCTTCTTTTGAAAAGTAAGCTTTTCTGGATCGTCATTGCCTCTATTCAGGCTTGGAATGGGTAAAAGACACTCGTAGGGCGTCGCTAGGAGTGAGGAGAGGTTAAAAGCAGGGCCAAGGGGGAAAGGTGGGAGCCTGCAAGGTGGAGTGCACAAGGTCCCAAGTCTAGGCAAAATTCTGGTCTGGTAGGAGCCGGCCTCAACACTGCAAAAGCAAACGTTTACTCGGGCCAGTGAGGCAGCCTGCCCAGGGCATAAAGGGGTTGTTTCGTTTTGTTTGAAAGCGGGATGGAAAGGTAGAGACTCCAGAGAGCTAAGATGAGGCACTGCGAGGGGTCTAGCAGCACCTGGGCCTCTCTGGGACGCACTGCCTACTTAGGAGAGCACATTCCTTCCAAGGTCTCCGCCACTGGGTCTGGGCCCCAGAGACCACAGCCACCCCTCCAGTTAACTTTCTCAGTGCCCAGCCGCTGAAAGATTGCTCACCGGAATCCCACCACACCTGAACCGCAGTGACAGGCCCTGGGCCCGCAGAAGCGGCCAGAAGACGCAGAAGGGGCCACGGTAGAGGTGGCGGCTCTAAGACGCCGCGGGAGGTCAGGGGCGCCTCGCCACAGCCGCGCAAGCCCTTCTTCGCGAATGCGAGCGGGTCCTTCTTTCTGCAGGGTCCTGGTAGCGGACAGTGTCGTCCTGGCGGAGGCTGAAAGGTGACCCGCCCAGCGCCCCAAAGGGTCTCACAGATTTGGGAGGCCTGAGTGCAGCGTTCCCGTGTGCTCCCTTCCTATGCTACTAGATGAACCCGCAGCCCCAAGACCCTATGGAGACTAGACAACTAGGCCTCGGCGGCGTAGCTCACGCTGACCGGGACTGGAAGGTCGAAGCTTCGCTTCCCCGGTTGTCTCCAATCTGAGGCGTTATTCTCAGGCGTAGAAAGTGGAGCTGGGGAAGTGAGGCCGGGGCCCCAGGAGACCTATCGCTTCACCCCGCGTCGCGGGAATTCAAAGCAGGCCCGGGGCCCGGGCTAGGGAGTTCAAGGAGAGCAGTTAGAGCTAAAGAAGTCTCCAGCTCCAATCCTCCAGGACCTAGGATCTGGGCTGGGGCAACACAGTTTGCTGGGAAGGGGACGAAAAGGAAGCAGCCGGGGCTCTAGAGCCGAAAGAGAAGAGGACGTCAAGCCGAGGCGCCTCTGCTAGGCTGCAGCGTGAGTTTTCAAAGACTTTCTTCAAACTTAGCACTTGGGCTCGGTTACTTCGGAGGAGGCGGGGGAGGAGGCGCGGGGCCGAAGCAGAGATCTGGGGTCTTCCGCGCACCCCGAGGGAAGCGAGGCCGCCCCCCCCAGCCCCGCCCACCTGCTGGGGACCTGGGAAGCCGCGCGACCCATGTGAGGAAGGGGAGGTAAGAACGACCAACGCGCTCCCGGAGTCCCGGGCGTCCCCGCGGCGTTCTCCTTACCTGCCCTCAGCTGCCGGGGCCGCTCACCATCTACCTCGCGCCCTCACACAGACCCGAGGGACAGCCAACCTGCAAAACAGAGCGGCACAGGAATTACTCGCCGGGCCGGACGGTTGGTCTAGGATCCCCGGGTTTCTTTCTTTCCCCAACTTCCCTCCCTCCTCTCTTTCTTTCCAGTGGCTTTGTGCGTGTCCCTCCAGGTTTCACTTTATTGCACAGACACTTTGTTTGCAAAGCCCTACGCGTTCCCGAGACACTACCTCGCCCGGGACCGCGCCGAGGGGCCGCAAAGGTTGGGTGGGGGTGAAAGGGGCAGAGTTGGGAGGTGGCTCGCGGTTGCAGTTGCATTCCCGATACAGCGTGGAGGCGGTGGGGGCTACGGAAGTCCTGCAGAGGCACTTTGCAAACTAAATAAATCAAGCGATTTACCTTGTCGGAGTGGCTTGTCTTGCCGGGTTGTTTAGGTGATTGGAAATGTAGCCTGATGAAGATTGATCACCTTTCTACTGCCCTCCCCGGGTATGTGAACGCGAGGTGAGTGCGTAACGGGGCTCTGCTGCCAATCCCCGGCCCCGCGCGGGCTGAGTGACAGGGAGCCGGGCAATGGCAGCACGAGCCGGGGGTTACCTCCGCGCGCCCCCGCCCTCCTCCGCCCCCTGCACCCCGCCCTCACCGCCCGCCCGCCCCGCCCCGGTCGCGCGCTAACTCCAGGGCTTGGCTGACAAACGCCGCGCAGAGCGAGGCGAAGACAGCGAACGCAGCGCCAGAGCCCTGTCCGCAGAGGGGGACGCCAGTCCCGAGGCCGTCCCGGGGTCCCCGCCCTTCCCTCGCCCTTTCGGCGCCCGTGAGGGAGTGGCAGAGAGGAGACGAGGTGCTGGAAAACCGGTTCCCTCGCTCCCCTGTGCGCCACTCGGCTGGGCGGCCCGGCTGTGGGCTCGAGGACTTCGGAGCCGCGGGCTGGAGTGGAGGGGGCCCCCGGCCCCTCTCGCGGCGCCGCGGGCCCCAGCTTCTTCTTTCACCGCGCCACCACCTGCAGACGGACGCCGCGGGCGGCTCGTGCTGGCACAGGCTACTTTGTCGAGCGCAGGAGCGGCTCTGGGTGCGCAGATCCCGCCTCGGCGCCTCGGGACTCGCGCGCCCGGGAACAGCACCCGCTGGGGAGGCACCGCCACATACCTGCTCCTCGGCGTCTCCTGGGGTTCACAGTCCCCACGAAGGGTGTTTGCAAATCTTAAACGCTTCTTCTCAAATGTTGGAGCTCAGCGTCTCCTATCCCTAACACACACTCTTCTTCTGAATCTAAAGATTTTAATGGGAAACTTTCTCTTTCACACTCAGTCTCTGTCTCCTTCCCGGGCTCCTTCTACCAGGGATAATCTGGCGGAAAACGTGGCCACAGACCCCTGCCCTCAATTTCTTTCTCACACACTGCGGAAGGAGCCTTCTTGGGGCGATTTCCCCGGATTGTTCGTACTGGCGAAGCCCATTTCCCAGCCGAACAAACTTCTCAACCCCGTGTACCTGGTGGACTTTTCAAAGAGCCAAAAATAAAAATTAAAAAAAAAAAAAATGTTTTCGCCCCAACCCTGAGCAAGGCGATTCTTGTAAGTGGCACCTCCTTCTGAATATTAGGCACCACTTTACTCCCTTTCGAGGAATTCCTACCCCTTTTTCCTAATCCTCCTCCCCTCCATCCCAACGGGCGGAGTGAAAAGTTTGAACCGGAGTAAGTGTGAGGGTGAGTCAAGGAGCCGCCAGGCGCAGCGCGGTGGGGAGCGCCAGCGCTGCCGGGGCCACGAGGTCGGGCACCTAGAGCGGACTGGGTTCTGGACAAGGAGGAGGAGGAGAAGGAAGGGGGAGCCCGCTGAGTGAAAAGGGGCCGCGGCCGCCGCTCATCAAAGTGCTTCCCCCTCCCCCAAGCGACACTTTCCTTTGGAGTCCGAATAAAATACGGTAACAGAATATGATGGAGGGCACACTGTTTCCTTAACTGCTTCTCAAAGGACCCGGGAGATCTTCTTAGGACCTTTAATAAGGCTTTGGTCGGTTCTTTTGTTGATCTCTCAAAATCAACTCCTTCTAATTGAAGTTGGAGCTGAAAGCGAGCTAATGTTCAAAGAAAGTGGCCGCCAGACCAACGAAATTACATTTTTTTTTTTTTTTTTTGGACGATGAGGGAACATCTAATCAAAGGGGCAAAGGAGGAGGGGTGAGAGTGGGGGAGTATGAAGGAGAAAAGGAGGTTTTACAAGATCCTTCTCTGGTTCACAAAAGTCAGCGACACGGGCGCTTCTCTCCAGAACAAAGACACCGCAGCCCATTCACAAAAGGGAAAGAAAGACACACAGAGAGAGAAAAAACTATAAAAGAACGAGAGAAAAGGAAAAAAACACGAGAGAGAAAAAGCTTTAACAGGAAAAGAAACTGCGCAGAGCGCAGCGCTGACCGGGGCGAGGACACAACTTAGGCTCTCGCAGAGGCCCCCGCGGGGAGTAGCCCGCGAGGCCCGCGGCTCAGGGCCCCTGCGACGGTGCAGAGGTTTAAAGAAAGAAATGGAATACACCCCGCCTCCAGTTCTGGGGAAAGGAGCGGGCAGGAGGGTACTAGTTTTTTGGGGAAGACTATGCGGGCGCCCAAGAGTGCGCTGCAGCAGCGTCTGCGTCCCCAGACCGCGCAGCCCAGCCCAGGCCTGCGCGCTCTGTGCCTGGGTGTAGCCCTCTGCTGCCGGGGTGTATGCCCTAATCCTAGCCCCGCAACCTCTCGCACTCCTGCCTGCTGCGGGCCCTATTTCGCCTGCAGCTGCAGAGCCCGGCCGAGGTCCGGCGCTGCGAGGTGGGGCCGCTGTACGCGCAGGAATGTGCTCTGACGGTCCCCAGGGCCCGCCACGCGGGAGTCCGGCGCTCTCGCTTCCAGATGCTGCCACGGTCTCGGGGAAGTTGGGAGGTATCAAGTAGCATAGCCACCCCCCCCCATGAAAGTATTTATCTAATCCTAAATTGCAGGCGAATTTTCTTAATGCTCAACCCATAAAACCCCAGGATTAAGAAAAGAGAGGAAGAGGGAGGAGTGTAGAGAGGAAGAGAGACTGAGATGAAAGTTTCTTGTACGCGGCGTGGAGGACTGAGGCGGCCGTCGCTAGGCAAATGTCCAGGTGGGAGACGCTGGGCCAGAAGCCGCGACTGTTCCAACAACGGCCGCAGGGCAGGGAGGGGGAAGTGGGGGCCTCACCGAGGGAGAGCACGTCCACCCAGTTCAAGGCCCCCGACCCGGGGAGAAGGGCGTGGGAGCTGGGCCCTGGGACCCGGATCCAGCACCCAGGTGACCTCGAGGCCCGGCCAGACTCCGGGGGACACTTGGGAGAGGGGGAGGGGTTTGGCGTCGGGGTCGTGGGATTCTGGCCAGGGGCGGAAGTTCTGCACCGGCCCGCGGGCTGTGCCCAAGCCAGGAGGCTGCCAACGCTCCTCCTCCTCAGCGACCCCTGGGCCCACAGTTTCTTTTCCCGCAGCGCGGGCTTTCTGGTTCCGGGCCTCTCGGCACGCTGGGCTTGCGCCTGCGCTCGGCGGGCAGCCTCTGGGCACAACGCGACGAAATCCGGACGCGGCGCCTTCGCCGCCGGCCTGACCCTCCTAGTCCCGGGGGTCGGCGCTCCGCCGCCGCTGCGGGGCGTGCGGGCGCCACAGAGCAGCCCAAATGGAAACCCCGCGGGGCTCGGGACTGGGGCAGGAGGAACAGCAAGTGTGGGGCTAGGGAACGTCTGTCACTTGACAGGTCGGGAGTGGCCGTGGGGAGCCGTCTCTCCGCGAGGCTCCTCGGGAGGGAAGGTTCCCCGAATCCAGCGTAAAAGGGATGGTGATGCTGGCCGTCCAAGCCCCAGGCAGCTTGGGTTTCGTCTGCCCGCTTCCCTTGGGGTTCGAGTGGGGTTCTGAGAGCTTCCCCCGGAGAGCGGCAGCCGGCTCCGCTCTCCTGCGTGAATGAACAGGACAAATACTCAATTTCCTTTACTTCTGTAACTTTTCAGTAACTTCTTAAAATCCTTTTCATGAAGAAATCTACCTTAGCAAGTTTTATCATTTTGAAAGACTGTCAGTTGAAGGTAGCTGCATACTTTTCGAACGGAATTTGTGTATTTGTGTGTAAATGTACATATATGTATGTGTGTGTACGTTTATTTTGATCTAGGCTAAAGTATAAACGCTAGTGGACTGTTTTCTGTCTCTAGACTTGTTGAACGAGCTTTCTTTGTTTCAAACACTTCTGTAGAGGACTGATGGTAACTACTATCAAATCGCCAGTTTTTTCTGTAGCCTAGAACTTATTAAAAGTTCTCTTTCCTTCATCTCATACATACACACCTGCACACATTTATCCTCCTTGCCAACAATAATCATCTTCCTTTCACTTCAGTACCTGCAGACTTTCGAGTTATGAGAAATCATAATTTTTCCTCATAAGTGCAACATTAACAATTGAAAATAATGTGGAAAATTCATCAAGATATTAGCAGTTTTCAGTGCTGTGGAATCACAAATTTCCTCAAATCTTTAACAACAGAGAGGGCCCTTTACAGAAAAAGATAGTTTACACTGCTTCATCACATTTTATGAAAATATGACTAACTGCTTTTCAGTTCGCATTCGTGTGTCAGCAGGGCTCTCTCGGGATGGTGTAAACTTACTCAGCTCCAAATACAGCCTAGTATCCTGCTCTGCATTCAAGAGAACCATTTTTTTTCAACATGAAAAGTCTTATGGATACAGGAACTTCTCAAACCAGTGTCAAGTTTTCATTATAAGGAAGTAGCAGCAGTGGTTAAGGTAAGAAAGTTTCTGCTTTTATTGAAAATTTATATATGACTCAGTATTGTAATAAATAAACAGAAAACCATTTTCACAAAAAAATGACAGTGCTATGCTAGAGAAGAAAATATTAATTGGGGGATTTACTCATAGTGGCAAGACAGACTTTTATCAATACAGAATAAATATTAACAGCATTCTTGAGCCAATGTTCAGACCCAGCAAAATGTAGGAACCAAGCTAGATGTAATAAATAATTATCTGGAGAAAAAGATGGCGCATTCTCAGATGATAAGACCGTCTTTGTAAACTGATGCATGTCAATTAGTCCCATCCTCATAGCTCACCTTCAAATCACAGGACTGTCTCAGCCTACATTAAAAGGCCATCCTCTAAGGAAAACAGAGGACAGGAACTCTATTATCCTTACAGTGAAATGCAAAACAACTGCAGAAAATCCCACTGGTAAATAATAGAACACAGTTTAATAAGTAGATTGAGTATGATCTAACTATAAAATTTAGGTAACAGAGTCAAGTGTTACATATGGCAGGACTGGAAAAATCATTCATGACATTTTTCTTACCCCCCACATACCCCCCACCATTATGCTATCAACAACAACAAGAACAAGAACAACAATAACAACAAAAATGTTCCAAATTTTCCTCCCATCAAAAGCTGAGGGGAAATAATGAGGGAAGGGTGTTTTTTTTTTCTTTCTTCTTTGAGCACTCTCTTGAATACTCTTAATACCAATCACTCACAAGGTATCTGTGCAAATTTATTTCACATGATTACAAGGAAATTAACAACTCACACACAAAAAAATATCCTTAAACAAAGCTCTTTTGGAGTTCTATTATCCAGAAAGGAGGGAGGAAAAGGGGTGGTGGTAGTCATAAAGAAGTACAATCCAGCCCCCCAAAATGTTAAAAGTTTTACATCAACAACGAGTCTGACATTTTCTAGTCTGGGGACCCAAGAGTAAAATGTTGGGAGACTCTGGTCCGGTGCTATTGAAGAACACATTTCTCTTCTTTCTTGGCCATCTTGCCTTTGTTTTGTTCCAGAGTTCGCTCCAAATGCTCATCTTCTTCTTCAGCCCTAGAAGTCAAACAGGAAACAAATTTATTTTTCTTCGTGGAGGGCAAAGCCACAGTCTCCTCTCACCTCGCAATCCGAGCCCCAGCGGGAATGAGGCTGCTGGGGCCAGCGGCGGGGGGGGGGGGGGGGGGGGGGGGGGTTGCCCCGGGGCCCCACGGAGACCTCTGGACTGAACTTCCCGAAAACTTCATGGCCCCTCAGCTGGTGGCAGAGACTCGACCCCCACCCCCCACCCCACGGACGACTCACTGCTTCTCCTGCGCGTCCAGGTCCCTGACGAGCGCGTCGCGCTTGTTCACCAGGGCCACCAGCTCGTCCAGCAGGAGTTGCTCGCGTCGCTTCTGGGCCTCGGTCTTCTGCCAGTCTGCAGGGGACGGGAGGCTCGTTACCCACCCGCAGAGCCTCGGCACACCCTCCCGCCCCCCTCTTTCCAATTTCCTTGTATCTCTCCGCAAACCATGTTAGAGAGCCACTAGATAGTGTTTTAAGGGGTCTGGCCATCGTGATGAGCATTTCACCCTAAAACCTAACTTTCTAAACCTTTCCCGTAGATGGGCTCGGCTACCGCTGGGCTGGAACCTGCAAGAGACCAGGTGTGAGCCGGTGGCCAGCCGGAGGTGCGCACCTGATTCTGCCAAAGTGGGGGGAGGGAGAGTTAGAGGCCCAGAAAAGAACGGCCGGAGACTTGGTGGTGGGGGAAGTGGGCAAATGAGGGGGCGGGAAGTAGAGATAGGCGATAAAAATCACTCTGAAAAGGCTAGAGAATCTGCTTGAGAACCTTTCCTCCTCCCCCACCCCCATGCTCACCCCATACAGCCCATTCTTCGCTAATTTCCTCTTCGCTCTATTTTAGCAGTTGGATGTATCTCACACTGGGCGCCATATGCTTCACAATAACTTTAAAAGTAGTGAATCGGCTAATTAGCATTTTTCTTTGAAGTAAAAAATAAATTTGCTCTGCAATATTACACTGCAGCTCTCGATCGCATCACAGCCAGTTTTCTTTTGGAGAGGTTTGCTGGGTGGTTTAAAATCAAAGCACTTCTGCAAAGGAAAAATTACATATTTCTTTTTGAAACCCCACGTTAAGGGTTGGAAAATCCGATGGCCAGTGCTCTTTCCATGCGTATGGGCAGGGTTTTTTGAAGGTTTTAGGACCCAATAATATATTTGCTAATCGTCGCTGGTCTGATAATTTCCTTAAGATGAGCAGCAGTTTCGTTTAATAAAAACAGGACCAAATCGAACATTTAAAGCACTTTTAAAACCAATGCCAACTGCTCTTTGGCCAGACTGTAAGGGCTTGTAGCTGTCAATCAACCCCCAGTCTACCCCGCCTCCCTCATTAGGAAGGTAAACAATGAAAAGAAGAAGTAGATGATGAGGCAGATAGCAGAACAAATGAGGACCTGGAGGGAAACAGGACACCAGCTTTAAAAAAAAAAAAAAAAAAAAAAAAAAACCGGGGCCACTGACTCATGCAGCCCCCTCCCCCAGCAAATGCACTTTCCAAAAAACAGAGGAGTGCAATCCTTTCGGGTTTCTCTCTTCTCTCTCCATTGCCCTGGGCAATCATGTTAAAACTCACATGGCTGGTGCTTATTCAGATAAACCTAACAATGCACACCGCTGGTTACCATGTGAATCTTCACAAACCACACAAGAATGTGCTGGTTCAAATCCCCCGGACCCCCTCCAAAGCAAAATTTATTCAAGACAGCAAACTGCTCAGCAGCTTTATGAAAGCAAATGGTGCTAGAGGGAATTCTATCTTGTATTTACAAATTAAAAATTAGATGCATCATCATGCAATAAAGGTTAGAATAGCAGCAAAAAGCTAGAATGGTTTATTCAATTTTACCACTATTCCTTTCTTTATAAGCTCTAATACATACATACATATATATAAAACATGCTATGTATTAATTATCCACATTTGATACAAAAATCACACAAGTACATTAAATATCTGGTCACATTACAGTCTTATTAAAAGGAGTGAAATATTCTATAGCATGGGAAGAAGTAAAGAAACTATTACTATGCAAAGTTTTTTTCTGAATATAAGAAAAAATAATAACAAAAGAGCAAAATTGAAGAAAAGCCTTATCTATCACTATCACAGTTTTGTCCTTTGGATTTAAATGCAACTGTGGTCAGGAACGCTAGACAATTTTCTAATTTGGTTCTTGCTCTTAATCAGTCTTATTATACACAGGAGCAAAATTAATAGACACTCCAGTTGGAAGGATCTTTAAGGTCATCTAGTCTAATTTCAGGTAACTGTAGTTCTAGAAATATTAACTCAGAGAAAACCCTGCTAAATTTGTAAAAGATTTATAACTAAATTTTAAAATTAGTAAGATTATCTGTTTTGATGAATATTAATTTTTCCACTTTCAACCTCTAGAAATCATTCTGATTGTAAGCTTCATAATTATTTTCTTCTAAAACATTTTGATAAGAGCTTCACAACTGGGAAATAAATTTCCTCCACCACGCACATAAAAAATACAATTAAATGGAAAATAACAAAATTTTCTAAAGCCAAGAAAAAAATAAATTTTAACAACAGGCATATAATTTTCTTAATTAAACTGTTCATTCTCTGTACTTGAACAGTCACTTTTAATTAACTAATAATTAGAAATATCAAGAGAAGTAAGGCTTTAACAATACGGATGAGAGAAAACTTCTATTTTTTAACCCCTGAAGTATTGAATAATTTAAAAAATCTTAACTTTTTCCTAGCTCAATACTGACATTTTCTGTAACTGTAACAAAAACATTTTTAAAGTTATGAATATTTAGGTTATTTTCATCATTTCACAGTCAAATTTAACTGACATTAGAATTTAAAATGCTGCAGCATAAATTTAAGGATTCTTCATATTAAATTTGTCATTGCTATATTAATATCTATTTACAAGATATTAGTCAATTGTAGAGGGAACAGCTATGTACACTGAGTAGATTTTACACTAGTAAAACTACTTTTACTTTGCACTTGCTTTCTCATGGGAGTAAATTTATACACATACACATATATCTGAATGCTGATTTGGGAAATTAAACTATTTTGATGATTTAAAAAATTCATAATACCTTTAAAATTGATCAAGACCCATATTTGTATGTTCATGCTTAAATTAAAAATAAAATTTAAATCCCCTTTTAGTAGCTTCACTTAGATGTAATGTCATGTTTTAAAAACCTGCCTGTAAGTTTATATGTTACCTGTTACGCATTTTAAGAAAGGATTACTCACCTATAACACCAGTCACAGCTAGCTAGATACATTGACTTTGACTTGAACAGACTACAATGTGGCTTCTGATTAATTTAAAGATTCCAGTGTACTTTTGCTACAAAAGCCATATCCTCTTGCAACAAATAGGATTAAGTTTTGATGCTGCATTTGAGCCAAAGTGTTGAAATAAAGAGATTCTGTTTATGTCCATCTGCACTGAGCTGTTTTGTTAATTTAAAAATCTCTTTCTTATCTATAGGGCCAATTATTCATTCCCTGATTCAGTTTATTTGCTGAAGTTGATAATTACCTTGGAAAAAAGGCAAAAGAAATACCTATAAATACTTTGATAGAAAGGACCTAAAGTTCCTGTAGTAAACCTTCAACCTTGCCACTATAAATAAGCCTGGCACTTTGATGAAAATTAACACTAGTTTTGTAAAGAGCACATTGGGGGATTGCAGTCAAGTCTTATCTTTAGTTCCAGTCAACTAGCAATCCTGAAAGAGTTTGCATCATCATCAGAGCAGGCCATTTGATAGGATTCTACTGCTGTACCTAATCAATCTATGGAAGACTGTGGCTGTGCTGTGTAACAAAGCTAAAATAGATTTACAAATGGGGTTTTAGGGGATAAGCTCCTCCACAGGATTACATATTGATTTTAAATATAAAAAGCTTATCATATAAACCATAACTACAAAAATAGTGAACCTATGCATAAATCCCTTTAGAAGAGCACCCACTTCAAACTCTGAGCCAAGAATAAATCAAGATGTACAAAATCCTAGAGAAGATCCATTTCTTGTGCAGAAAATGAACACACCACTTTCTAAAAGCCCACCCCAATGTGTGCAGAAATGAATTTATCTTTCCTGAGGGGACATTAAATAATCGGGAACAAAAAAACTATAGGAAAAGTATCTAAAAGATGTTTGTTAGCTTAAGGGATCCTACAACTTAGCTCAGTAGAGTGAAACTCCTGCTATGAAATACACCTCAAGGAAAAAAAAAAAAGGCAAAAACAGGCCAAAGTGATTATGGATTTTCAGAAGAATGGATATATTGAATTTTTTTTTTCCTTCTCAAACCAAGCTGTTAATATTTCTTTCAGTGTGCTATATGGCTATTAACATTCTGTGCTTTCTCTTGGTGCAGATTTATTCGAAAAGATTTTAGTTTATTTATTAGAAAACCAACTTATGGCTACCTAGTAGAAGAGATGGGGACAAAAAGAGGAATGAATGAACCTTAAAACAAAGGAAAGCAAATCAACACCAACTAGCGTTGCCTATTTATGTGTTTTTCTGTGGGTTTTATATTTCAAAAGGCTACTGAACTGCATGTGTGCACATTCTAAGGGCTGACTCAGAGGATACTGCGTTCGTTCACAGAACTGATCATCACAACAGTCAGTACCTGCCCAGGACATCCCAGCCCATGCACTGCCCAGGCTAGTGGGACAGGCCTTTTATGAAAAAAGTGACATTTATTTGTCATCAACAGGCTACTTTTTTCCTCAAATCTCTTCTTTCCCTCAACCAGCCAACAGAAACTGGCCCCATCACTTATGGAACAAGGACCTTAATTAAAAAATAAAAACCAAACAAAACTTCAAAAAACTATCAATTGTATTAAAGGTGCTTGAAAAACACCTTTTCCCCTTCTTAAAAAAATATGACTTTGTACTGATACGTACAAGAAAAAGAGGCAGATAAAATGTTCAATTATTTGCGATGGTAGGTTTGGCATATAGGCATAGGACTACCCATAAAAATGAGATATTTTCTACATGTCATGCCCCTCTTTTTAAGATGGTATTTGGCAATATAACTGGTTTGGGGACAGAAACAATATCTGCCTTTAAAGTCAACTGTATTGTATCAAGTTGTATTTTAGGGATAATTTAACTTACTATACATGAGAGAATGTTTTTAATATTCTGTATCAAGTATAATGTATAATGAATCTATAAAGAATAAACTATGTAATGAGTCAGACATTTTTACATAATATATATATATACATACATTTTATGATTTTATGTCACCCATACATATATATACCATATAAATAGTATCTATTGTACCCACTTTTCAAATATTTAGCTTTCTACTCTCTTTTATTTTTTTTTATTTTATTTTTTTTTTTAAAGATTTTATTTATTTATTTGACAGACAAGAGATCACAAGCAGGCAGAGAGGCAGGCAGAGAGAGAGGAGGAAGCAGGCTCCCTGCGGAGCAGAGAACCCGACGTGGGGCTCGATCCCAGGCTCGATCCCAGGACTCTGGGATCATGACCTGAGCCGAAGGCAGAGGCTTTAACCCACTGAGCCACCCAGGCGCCCCTCTACTCTCTTTTAAAGACTACACCATGACTACAAAAATTGTATCAAGAGGAAAAATATGTTTTAGCATACCAGTACATTTTATTTCAATGGCAAGTTTTACAGAACTTCTTAAATAATTTTGACAAATTTTTAGTCATTATCAATGTATAATTTGATTTCTCTGGATAGCCATTTGAAGGAAATTAGCTATCTGAAGCCTTTAAAATAAAGTAAATCTGATTTTTAAATGAGGATATACAACACTGTCAGTCCTATTTATCAAATGAGATTACAGATTAAAAGTAATTAAAAATAAAACTTTTATACATAAAAGATTATATTTAGATAAATAGCATATATTTTATTAATCACAATATTAGTTAAAATATTTTTTAAATATACAGTTTCATTTGGCTTTCCCTTACAAACTTAAATTTCTAGTTCCTAAACTAATTAGAATTGGCTTATTATAGATCAGGTACCTTATCAGGTAAAGAAGAAAATTACTATGGACAGTCAATGGGTTAAGAGGTCAATATAGAATAGGAAAATCAATTTGCATTGATTAGACAAAAGGTCCATTTTACAGAGCCCAAAGGATTAGTTTTTAAAGCAGACATCTTTGAACTACAAGACATTTTCAACTAAAAGGCAGAAGTGCATTCTTAAACATGTAAAAATTTTTTTAAAAAATCATATATAGTAAATGCCATAGTAAGCTAGCTGATGTTAACTGATATTATGAACGATGCTTAGGATTACTATGTAATTCATAGAAAAGCTTTACGAAAAGTATGAAAGTGTTTTATTTATCTGCTATGTCAATCTTTGCCTGAATATTCACTTAATAGGAGTTGGAATCTTAAGAACTATAGTGGACTGCAGACATATTTCCATGTTGACATCAATTAAATATTAAGGTAAAATTTAGAGTCTGATGTGAAAAATCAAAATGATAAATCAATCCCTACCTCTCTCCTGGAAACAACCTTAAATTTCACATAGTAAAATGTAATTAAATCATTTAACTCCTTGTATTTTCCATTTTATGGACATTTCAGCTTACTGACAAAGTAAGACAATTTTGTGTTTAATGGTACACATAATGATTATCTATCTGAATTAGGGTTCTTAAGTTTTATGTGACTCTGGCTTTCTAACTCTAAGGCATTTATCTGTAATTCCTTTTGGTTCCTAGTCAGGCCACACCTAGTGAGACCAGAAGTGTATTACACTCTTTAAATCTCTTCTGACAGTTGACACTTCACATACCTCTCTCCATCATAGCCATTTCTTACCTTCAATGGCTAGCATTGCCCGCAATTCCCGATTCAGCAGCTCATACCGTCGTTCTAAATCATGCTCTTTTTCCCTAGGCAAGTTACAAAAGTTCATCAATATGCTAATTACTAAATCATTAAACACTTAAAAGAACCTTTAGGTTACATTGATTTTAGGACTCATAACTGACTTTTCTCTTTAACTTTAAGCTACTCCAAACAAATGATACACAAACCTAAAACCTTCCTCAGGTTGAATATTTACTAGTGCTATTATTTTTCTCCTTCAATTTTGAATTGCACAGAGGTATATTTTAATCTTCAGATAAGTAGTCTCATTCTTCAATGCTTCTTGTGTTAAGTGCCAGGTATAAGACTATTTTGTAAAATATTTTTCATAGCTCACTATAAACACTCGTATCTGGAACGCCATGTAAAAAGAATACAAGAAACATGTAAGTACTACCAGTGCAAATTTAATATAGAGACAATTAAAAATCCAGAAGGATTTAAATTTTGTGCTTCTTCATAATTTTTTTATCAAGTTCAGGCATAGCAGAAATGACAAAAATAGAGGTTTTCACTAAAATAAAACATGTAAGTCTGCTCCTTCCCACACTAGGTGGCATAATATAAGAATACTGCTAGTGAACAAAAAGAACACACATTAAATCCTACAGTGAACTAAATGCTAAAGACCAAGAATGCTTACATTTGGTCTGGTCTCCATTTTACTGTACACAAAAGTGATCTTTTTATGACTGGAGGAATTACCCAAATTTAGGGTAACATCATCTGTAGAATACAAATGTACTTTTGTCCTTATTAAGAGTTATTTTCATTTTTAACTTAAAATGTGAGGTTAAATAAACTTCAATTTTATTTCTTTTGTCCTCTAACCCTTAATATAATCCAAATCTCCTCTTTCTGCACAAGGGCTTTATTTCTTAAATACAAAAATTTTTTATATTCCTTGGCTTTCAAATTAAAAAACATTTTTCAGTATATACCACTATTTTAAAAAACTTACTGTTTTAAAAACTTACTGTTTTAAAAACTTACTGTTCAGAAATGATTATATACTCTTTTTAATTTTTATTTTTATATAAACTATACTGTAATCTCCAAGGAAAGAAAAATAATAAGCCTAATAAATAGGAAATCCTAAAGAAGGCAATGACAAAAAGCCCAAGATTCATCAGTGTTGTAGGAAAAACAAGCATAGTCATGGGTACTTACAGGAGAGAAAGCTGGTTCATTCTCCTTATTAAGGCATTTTTCTTATTAACCAACATAAACCATTCCTGCATCATAGCTTCTTCTTCTTCTGTGTTCCTTCCTGTAATTCAGTGAATTATTTATCTGACATTTTATAATCCAAAAAATAATTTAGCACAAGTATTTTTTAACATGAAACACATTTTAGGTGCCCCAATAGCACAAATTAAGCTGTTTATAATAACACAATATTGAAGTCCAGGGTCTGAAAAAAGAAATCAACATCTAAAAATTCATAAGCCGATCTTCTAAAGCTGGTATTATCCAGCATGTATATTTCAGTATCCCTGAACATATCTACAGATCAAACTAACATTAAGTACAGTTAAAAAAAAAAAAAAAAGTGTTCCAACTTTTAAATCCTCCCCAGAGGCTGATTTGTTATTATGTTTCAATGAGGAACTCATGGTGCTGACAGACATACGGTCATGATTAAAAACACACACACACACACACACACACACACACACTCACACACATTAAAAAATCATTATGAGAATTATAGGACTAGCAGGAAGATCAGAGAAGTCCAGAGATTTCATGAAAGCTTCCAATTGTAACAACTTGCTTTTTTTCCTATTTTCCTCACCAAAAGTAAACTAAAGATATATGTTCATATACCATTCTGGAACTCATCATCTCTAATAGGGCAAACACATGCAAATTATTTTAAATGCATTGTAAATGACCAGGCTATAAAAAAATGCCTATAGCTATCTGTGAAAAGACACATTATAAGGAAAATAATAATGTTCAGTAAATCACAAAACATTTCAGCAGAGAGGAGATCTAAAATTTAGAATTCACTGATTGCATATTTAAAATTTACCTTCTATCATCTATAACACTCCCCACCAAAGACCAGTATATCAAGGGTTATAATGTATATTATATATTTATTATTGTTCATACAGAAGTAGGCCACAACCACACTCAAGAAAAATATTAATTCCCTACCTTCTTCCCATCTCTCTATGCAAATTATACCTAGTCAACCTTATAATTCTTTTGACTTTCTTTAAGTTTTTCTGAATTTCACCCATGATTGGTTTATTGTTTTGCTAGGCCATTATTTAATACTTTAGTCACATTTCTGTATAGATGCATAGGGCTAACTTAAATATCTAGCCCAAAATAAAATATTCTAGTTTCGTTTTCTTTTTAAGCAAGACATTTTCTTTTAACTTTCAAACACACAACCAGCCCATTTTAAAAATTCAGACAATAGATACCTAAAATAAGAGAAAAGCCAAGTCTTTCACCAACCCCTCCCTCTCCAATTCCCCTCTTCATCTCCTTTCTCCAGAAGTAAGTACTTCTACAGTTTAGCACATCTCTTTCCAGACCACACAAATTACTATGTGTGTCAAACACATGCATATACCTTATCTATAGACACATACAGGTTTCTTTTCTTTAGCACACGTGAGATCATATTATATATTGCCCTGTGATTTGCTTTTGTTATGCTGTTCAAAGATCTACCTCATTCTTTTTAATACTTGCGTATATCATGGGTGTGCCACAATTTATGTAACTATTTCCACAATAGAAATCTGAAGAAATTCTTAGAATGGAAATAGAATATAAAGAGCTAATGACTATTTTCACATTAATAGAGAGCTGAAGAAATTTTTAAGAATGGAAGTAGAATATAAAGAGCTGATGATCTGTGTGCAAAAGATTTAACATGTACTTCAGAGCATCCCTATAAAATAGATATCTGTTGTTCATCGTTAGGGAGAATCGTGAGGATACGTGCCTTCAATAAATGCTATTAAAACTTTATGGTATGAAGCAGACGTAGGATAGATCTTTTTTGGAGTATGAACAAAAGTCTTTATTGTTTTACAGTATTTTTAATCTCTCTTTTAGGGTAGCTGGTTTTGTATTCACTTTGGACCATGTGATGTCTTGACACTGGTCATGTGATACAGGCTGTGATAGGCTGCGATACACACAAATCCCCGGGTAGCAACAAAAGAAGAAAGAGTAGAAAGAAAAAGCTGAGAAAAAGCTTGCAATTTGGAAAAAGGCCAATTGTACCCTGGTGAAGGCCTTTTTGATCAGTGAAATGACACATGTGTGCAATATTAATAGGTGCAGTTCTTATGATATTTTATTTTCTGATTAAAGGCTTAGTTCTTGTGTTCATCACATAAATGGACTTCTAAAAATATAGATATATTAAAACTTTGTTTTGAGTTTAACTTAACCTATAATTGAGGCTTTCAGCAATACTAGAAGCAACCAGCCTACTCTTAAATTAGCATCATTTTCTTCAATGGAAGACTGCTTCCTTGAGAATAACAATATTGATATGGTACGGTGTTATTTTCAGTTTAACTCCTGCCTAAGATTTCTAGGTAAGAAGAAAAGATATCCATCCCCTAATTGTTAGGAAATGACTAATAATATAAGAGTCTCATGTTTCAAAAGGAAATAAGCCTAACAATAACAAATATTTAAAGACACATTATACTCTGCTACATAAGATTATATAAATTAACTGAAAAAACATATTTGAGGTTAAATCAATTCTGTATCGCTAACTCCTTATCTGAGATAGTATACAATGATGGTAATCTATACTTAGCCTAGTAACAAAAAAATTACATTTTCTTCTAATACATCATTACACTATTGTTTTTCAGGAATTAAAAAATTTTAAATTTAAAAAGCTTTTAAAAGCCAGTAAGTTGAACCATTACAAATTAATCCTGACTTTAATAACTGGTTAAAGACCCCTTTAGCTTTATAAGTAACAAAAAATATTAAAGCCTGTGATCACAGTGAGCTTTTCTCATTTCTCCTCTAACCATTTGTTATTTAATCCAATACTAGTAATCCAATTTGTCCATCAGACTTTTAAAGGGCAGAATGCAACTTCCTCAGCTTAGACACTTTTCAAAGTACAATATATTTTTCAAATGAATGCTGGATGTTTCATTTTTCCCAACTGTTCCTAGCTCTAATGCATGAGGAAAAAAAGAACAAGATGAACATTGTTCATACTGATTAAGTAAGAGCTCATTAAAGAGCTGTCAGTGCGGTACTTTGAATATGCATGAAGCATATAATCAGATCTAGTACCGTCACTAGAGGAGAATACGGTAAGTACAAAGGATTGATTTAATTACTTAGAGTGGGCTGTGGTGGTAAAGCAGTCTTGTTAGTGCAAAAAGAAAAAGAGGTTGTATTCTGGCACTGTTAGAAAAAAGGCAGTTTTAGCTTCTGCCACAATACATAATCTCAGAATAAAGCACTTTACATTGTAGCTTAAAATGAAGACTGTCATTATTTCATAAAATGACCATAAATCATTTTATCTTGTTTAACTTCACCTGGTTAACTACGTATCTTTCAAAATCATCTTTAATTTGTAATTACAACTACATTTTTGTCATCTTAGAGCGGAATATGGATACTTTTAAAAAAAATCTCAATTTTTTTTTCAGTTTCATGAACTGAAAAATTCAGAACATATACAATTGAAGACCATTTTGAAATAAAAAAATGACAAAATACTACAGGTTAGTATACAATTACTAAAATGTAAAAACATGGCTGGATTGTTAATACTGTATCTTAAAACACAGTGCCTCATGTAAATATACTACAAATAACCTCACATTAACATTTTAAAGTATTAACCAATTAATACAATCTCTGGCCATATTTTTCCTACTTTTTTTCCTCCCAAAGACTTTTGTTTTTTTATTTTGCCTCTAGGAATGTAACATCTTTTTTGACATCACAATCTTTTAATATCAGTTTTTTCTTTTAACCAATTACTAAGCATCTGGGATATGATTTGTAAAAATTATGAAATGATCAAGAATGATAACAATAGCAGGAAAAGTAACCATAAATATGACTTCACAAAAACCACTCAACAGAAAGCAGCATAATACATAGCACTACATACAGTATAAATACTTAATAAACGCAGGTTGACTATAGCAACCATTTTTACATTTCATGTCCTCCAAAAAATGATTCAAATTGAGTTAAGATTTAATTTCATTCAAGAACTCATTCATTCATCCAGCAATATGTATGTAGTTTTCATTTATTTTTTCAGAAGCAGTATTTTCAGTGTAAAATTTTAAACAAATAAAAGTGGTATCAAACCCCTAAAATTATGAATCATTTGTTCAAAAAATGTCTATTAATTTACTTTTCATAATTAATCTTTCACCATAAACTTATATTTTTTAGAAAGATATGTTTTTAGACTGAATTCTTATATAAATACAAAATAAGGAACAATGTAATTTTACCCAAACAGAAGATGAATTCAGTGGGAAAGAATGAAAACACAAAGATGTAAGCTGCTGTTGTACATATAAACAAATTCAAGATTTTCTACCATGAAAACATTAAGGAATGCTGAAATCGTGCCATAGCCCCATAGCGGAGATGGCTGACTAGTGATCCATATGGCCTTTAAAGGACACAACATAACAAAGCCAAACCAAACATAAAAACAAAAAAGTCTCCATTACAAATTGTCCTGATGGTATGATAACACCAGTATGATGACCTTTTGAAAGACATAATATATTACAGTAGAGAGAGACACTGGTACTGGAGAAACACATTCTAATAACAAAGGAAGTGAAATCTTGTAGATCTCTATAATGGACAAGAAAGATGAATTTACTGTAGTTATGTAGGATCATAGGCACATGAATTCCTAAAGTCAATACTCCTGCAGGACTGCAGTGCATCAGTTTTAAAAAATATTTTAAACTTAGGAAATAGAGCTTATTATTATGAAAAGAAATTTTACTTGATGAGCAAATAGCTGATAAATGTTTCCACCCCAAGAATATCCTCAAACAGCAATCAACGTAAATGAAGAATATCATAATCTTTATTGATGTTTTCAGTAGCAATTGTCTTAAAACTATTTGCTTAACATGATATATTCATTGCAGTATTAAGAGTATAAACTTTGGGTTGCTGGGGCGAGTGGGGTAGGGAGAGGGTGGTTGGGTTATGGACACTGGGGAGGGTACGTATATGGTGAGTGCTGTGAAGTGTGTAAGTCTGATGATTCACAGATCTGTACCCCTAGGGCAAATAATACATTATATGTTAATAAAAATAATTAATAAAGGAATAAAAACTTTGGGGAAAATCCTGTCTCCTTTTGTTGCAGTAAAATAAAAACTAATGTACTCTCTCAAATACCTTTAATTTACCCATTTGGTAAAACAGATTCAGGGCAACATCTCTCTACAGATAACTTCTGATAGACTTCTAGCATGTACTTTTTTTTTTTTTTTTAAGATTTATTTATTTATTTATTTGAGAGCGCGAGATCATAAGTAGGCAGAGAGGCAGGCAGAGAGAGAGAGAGAAGGGGAGAAGCAGGCTCCCTGCTGAGCAGAGAGCCTGATGCCTGGCTCAATCCCAGGACCCTGAGGGCATGACCTGAGCTGAAGGCAGAGGCTTAACCCACTGAGCCACCCAGGTACCCTTAGCATGTACTTCTTACAGGAAGAGGTATAGACAACTTTACCGAAGTTCTTCCTTCATAAACCTAAAAAGAAGCTATTTCTGAAGTTTGGAAATTGACAGCAGTCTTCTTGTATCAACTCCTTAATACAGTCTGAGTAGTCTTTTTTTTCTGCCAAAGGTCAGTGCCAGATTTCTCAAAGTTAAACCTGGCACAAACTTAAAATAGCGAAAAATAAAAATAAATTCAAAAGCATGGAAGGAGTTATCACAGGAAAAATTGTAACTGAAAAATTCTTTATATTTACTTAGAGTTTAGTATTTTAAGTTACATATGGGATGGTTTTGGACCTATTAACTTTTCAGTGCTAAGAGCATATAAAGGTATTAACATGATCCACATTTCAGGTAATACATGACTATCTTGGCTACCTACAAAGAGGCACTTAACTAAGGGCAAAATGTTCAGAATATAACTTTAAAACTGTATTTACTTTTTAAAGGTACATTTAACATATTTTTATAAAATAAGAAAAATAGTGAGTCACTTTTATAGGCATCATTGAACCAAACAGACTATTGTCTACCTAGTGAATCAATTAGGCATCCTGTAATAAGGGGAAAACTTGAATTGCGAGCCATGCTTACAGATGGATAGCTTCCCCTGCCAGTTCTCCCCTCTCTTGAAGCCCCTTTTGTTTGGACTGCACCTGGCGAACTCCTCTCTACTCACCCTCCTCCACCCCCTGGTCCTAGGGCCTTCTCACAGTCATGTCATGGAAATGACTTAAAGAGGGGCTCCAGAAGTGACAGAGACATTAATGTTAAAGACAAACATGAAGAGTTGGATAAAATTATTTCTTGAAAAATGGGAGTGGACAGGAGCAATTATTTCTAGATTAATGTATTTAAGATGTGATTTTAAATATGTATGTTTATATAGCTAAATTAAATATTATAAAAGATATTTCCAACCTTCTATATATTTTAAGTAAGTCAAGATTTCTGGGGGCAGGTGGAGGAATCTTCTCATTGGGAGAATAAAGGTCTACTTTTTTTTTTTTTAATTTTATTTATTTATTTGACAGACAGAGATCACAACTAGGCAGAGAGACAGGCAGAGAGAGAGGGAAGTAGGCTCCCTGCCAAGCAAAGAACCTGATGTGGGGCTCGATCCCAGAACTCTGGGATCATAACCTGAGCCGAAGGCAGAAGCTTTAACCCACTGAGCTACCCAGGTGCCCCTCTACTTTTTTTTTTAAAGGTCATTTGGGTAATTTTTTTTTTAATAGGGTGGTCTGGGAACCCAATCTACAATTTTAGTATTTTTATGGAAATATTCATAAATATATTGAAATGATTCATAAATTAACTTCAGAATAAAGATCCCTTATACATTAAGTACCACATTTTTGAATGTGTTTACTTGTGTTAATTCTGGGGAACTTCTGTGGATAAGACTATAAATTCTGGTAAGGCTAAGCACAACATATAATTGTACTGTCTATAGTTTCTGTGGCTGGTTAGAACCATCATCCTGCATATGCTGCAAATAAGATGAACATTAAATCTGCATCCAAAATGGCTCTTCCAGTCTGACTTAAAAAAAAAAATTAACTGAGCTCCTTGATCTTAGACTAATTAACCTCTCTGGTCCTTAGTTTCCATTTCTATAAGGGTAATCATTTTGCTTACCCCATATGATTGTTAGAGGAATTAAATGAAAAAAAAATGTGTGTAAAGTCTTTAGCACAGTACCTGAGACTAAAAATGCTAGCTATGATGATGATAATGAAGAAGGTGATGGTGGCATATGCAGCCCTGTGCCTGGAAATGGAGAAACAGAGATGACCAAGGTGTGGCTTCTCTCCTCAAAAGGGCTCATGGTTTAATGGGAGAGACACATAATCGGGAATACCAAGAGTGAGGGTCAATTTCTAAACAACTCTACAGACGCTACATTTTAAATCTTCGTTAGTCATAACAAATTATATAGTTAGTATAGTTATTATGTCTTTGGTCATTAGCAGGATAGGTGAAAAATGTAGGTGAATCAGTACGAACTCATTTCTGCAGCCAGAGAAACAAAGTGAATGCCCTACTGGGTCATCAGTGTCACTACTGCATACAAAAGATGGTCACAAGGACGGCACAATAATGTGGCTGTGTTCCAAGTAATGAGAGTCTAGGTATTTGCAGGATATTAGGGATTTAAAAACAAAGATCAGAGAATATTGCTTAATATCAAAGACTAAAGAAGGTAAATTTTAAGATTGAAAATTATGGACTACTAGAACATATTTAAAAGTTAATCAGTTATTAAAATACAGAAAAAATGATAACAACAGTTTGACATAGAAGTGGATGTAATTTTAAGAAAAGAAAGCCCTCAAAAAGAAAAACTAAGAACTAAAGTAAAAACCTTCAATGAGAAAGGAAGTTTTCATCATTTTTATAGAAAGAGATTTTGATATTAAAAGTAAAGCATCTTTAAAATCAGCTTATAAAATTGGCAATGCAGATGAAATAGCTGATTTACTAAATGCCAGGTAAGAATGAGATAAGATTTTGTTGAGAATGTGGAAAACTAAGTATGTATCATTGTTAAAATACAGAAAGACAAACCAGGTAGACATGCTCTAAATACGTTTTTTTCTAATAAAGAGTTTCTCCAAAGTTGTATTATGCAGTCAGTCAGCTACTCTTTTGGTAAATCCCTCTTGGGTTGTTTAAAGTGTTTAAATGTCCTTTAAAAATCATACCCACAGTGTTTCCAGTGCCTTCAATTTCCAATAAGGGATGAATTCAACCTATAACCTCCAATGCACTACCCATACAGTAACTTCCTCTTCCTCTTTATACCTTCTTTAATCGTGCTTGGGTTCAGATAACCTCGTAACACTGGAATATATCCTTCCTTATGTACCTCTTAAACATCTTTATGTGATGAGGGAGAGTAGAAGGAAATTTAACCTATCCCCTTCCAGTCTATGGCAACATTCAGTCTCAAAACACGGAAGCCTGATCAAAATGGGACACTGCAGAACCATCTCCAGCAGCACTCTGGCCTGCACAGAGCTTCAAAAATTACACAACACTTTGAACCAAAAGCAATGAATACTGTTTTTCTAGACTAGATCAGGGGACTAGTGTGGATTTCAGCAACCTATCAACTCAACTGATGCCCCTTAATCTTCTCAGTGGAGCTGTTCTCTTTCTTCATCATGGTACACAAGCGACAGTCATGATGGACTTGTATCCAGTGTTGTTTCCTGAATTTCTGGGAACAGTGTCTCATAGAAGCTACTCTATATAATATCTCTCTTTCATCAGATCAGTGACAACAAGTAACTTTTCATAGGCTGGGAATAATAATGATAATTATGATGATGATAATAGCATCAAATGTTTAATGAGCTGTATAACTTAGAGCTATCTAGCTAGCTAGAACTAAGCCTTAAATCCAGGCAGTCTGTCTTGTAAACCACCACTCTCAGCCACCCCACCTGACACTCACAGGGTAACCAGTCTTAAAAGAACAGGCCCTTTATTTAGGATTCAGGCCAACCTTGACAAAGCCTTCTGAATGGCTCTGATAAGCAAAATGGCACGAACAAAACAAAACAAAGCAAAAAGCAAACCTTCAAATCTCTGATGAACAAACAAACAAAAACCATTCTCTTCCTTAGTTCATCCATTAGTAGTGGGGACTTTATTTACTCTTCCAATGTAGGCCACTGGAACTTCACAACTATCTCAGAGCAGTTCCTCAGGGGATGTCAAGGGGAATAGGAAGCCTTTCTTCCTATGCACATATATCCTTATGATCCTTGAATTATATAGGTCAGTACATAATGCCTTCTAGAAACATGATTCCAGGGATAGACCTGTTCAATTCTTGGACAACTATAAACCACTGTGATTCCATTTGAGCATCTGAAGCATCTGTCAATGAAAATGGCCAAAAGTATATAAGTTCCAGCTCTGCTCTTGAGGAGCTACAGGAACTCGGATAAATTACTTAATCTCCCTATTCTTCAGTTTCCTCATTTGTAAAAATGGAAACAATAATACTACCTTAGCAGCGATGGTTCTATGAAGATTAAGTAAGTTAATATATGTAAAACACCCAGAACAGTGTCTGGCATATAACAATATTTAATCAATGTAATGGTGGCTGGTTTTGTTATATTGCTATCGCTGTCTTCTTTCTCTCTCTCCTTCTCACTCTCTCTCTTTCCACATACACACATAAAGGATCCACATTCTTTATTTAAGCTTCAGGGTCTTCTTTATCTGATTCCTGGGATTACTGATGGAGCAAGGAATGGTGATTTCTCCTGGCAGAGTCATACAACCTATGCAAACACCAGAAAGGCCTACCAGCAGAAGTAAACATTGGGCAATTCGGCACAAATCTTGAGATGTTAGCTACATTGAGTAAAAAATTTCTGTCTTTACATATCAATTTCACTGGAGAAGTCATCCTACCATCATTTTAAGCTTCTCATTCCCCTCAAATATGGAAGCCCATTAACTTACCTATTAGCCATTTTTCTTTTCTTAAAGGATCAACACAAATGCAAATTCAATATGAGACATTCCCTTTTCCAAGGTTACACGTTCTGTTAAATCTTTTCCAAAGATACCCTTGCTAATAGCCGTATCTTGTTAGAAAGTCCGAGAAAATAAAAATCCAGTGTGTAACTCCCAGAATCTTTAGAATTTCCAAAGATGACTTCCAGATTTTTCCTCAACTTAATCCCCAAGATATGTTCAATTCCCCTTTTTATCATGATAGAAATGTTTAGATACCCCCTAGCCTGAAGAACATCATGCTACCCCCAACAGTCCCTCTCAGATTCTTGCTAAGTCTTATGGGCCAATCTCCACCAGTTAGCTATATGTCCTTCTATTATGTTGTATGTCCTCTCTCTTTCTCTCCAAAGCTGTAGCTTATTTAAAAAGGGTTAGAGCAATCACATCTAACACACTTTACCTACATTCCCACCCAAGGTCATGGTCAACTCGAAGTATGTTTAGTCCTCACAATGCTTCTGTTAATATTATACATTTCAAAGTTGAGCAAAATAGCTACCTAGTCAACAATGACAATTTTGCAATGTTCACTATAACTTTATTTATTAACCTTTTACTTAGTTTCAAAATAAGTACTTGAATTAAAACAAGTGGTATTAAAAGTTTGAAATTTTAGCTACCCCTAATTTTATTCTCATGAGAAAATAAAATATTTATGACTACTTTAATAATTCATTTCTGTGGAAGGTTATTTATACTTAACAGAAAACTGCTATTGTTTAAAGCACTGAAACACATAATAAACTCATTTTTTTCTATTAGAAATTATTTTTAAACTTTCCTTACAGAGGTAGATCCTTCAAAAGCACCAGAAATAGAGTTATGACCAGGTCCATCAAGATTCAGATCAGAGGGGCGCCTGGGTGGCTCAGTGGGTTAAGCCACTGCCTTTGGCTCAGGTCATGATCTGAGGGTCCTGGGATCGAGCCTCGCACTGGGCTCTCCGCTCAGCGAGGAGCCCCCGCCCCCCGCCTGCCTCTCTGCCTACTTGTGATCTCTCTGTCAAATAAATAAATAAAATCTTTAAAAAAAAAAAAAGATTCAGATCAGAAGTGTCTATTCGAGGAGAACATGCTGGCAGGGAAGATACTTTGATACTTTACACAATTCCTAGTTTTGGCCACCAAGTGGTGCTATTAATTCAGAGTGAACTGGCATTGGGGGAGTGGGGTTGGGTGGTTTTGGGGTGCGTAAAATATATAAACAGTCAATAAACGCAGAAAACACTCACAAGTTGGATGTTCATAACTCATTGTACTGTGAATTTACATATCCTCTCCCAACGTCGCCAGTATGAAAACAAGAGAAAACTAATTCATATACTCTTATTTTAATGGTAAAGTCCACTGTATTCCCTCAGGAAAATAGCTACATATATATTTATACCAAACTGTATCCTTTCAGGCCATGCAGCTATTAAAAATAATCTCACAATTTTGATTAATTTTCCTCCTCCTACAACATTCATCCAAATAACCCAATTAGAACAAACACAAAAAAAAACCCTTTACATAAAAACTAATCAGCAATAAACACTACAAATAGGTACTCTTAAGTATTTTTTTTAAAAAAGCTAACTTTATTTTTGAAAATAGATACCAGCTTGACATTTTTTTCCCTTAACTTATAAACTTCTCCTGAAGAAATAGCTCCCCTGAGTGGATGAATGCCTTTCACATTCCAGCTTAGAAATGACATGTGGGGACAGGAAACAGATGCAATCATTATATATGTTTAGTTTCTTATGCAGTGCACCTAGAGGCCTATGGAAAGTGTTAAAAGCCTATCTGGTTGCTAAAAGAAAGACATAATAATTTACAACCCACTAGACTAAGAGCTGGCAATATCTCTACAATCAGAATGAATAATGATTTGAAAGCAGAACTCCGTGAGTCAGTATAAAGATAAAAAGAATGTTCACAGCTATTCAGTTGGTCAGTCCTATCCCAAAGATGAAGGGACCTAGAAAGGATAAACAGCTATCCTGTTGTCTCTGTACATTAACATCTATATTTTTAATAAAAATGCTTCCATTTGGGGAAACATGGAGAAGGGTATCAGAGCAGAGCTCTCATCCTTCCATAAACTACCTTGATTTTGACTCCAGACTGAGGAGGCAATTGACACATGTTTAGCCATCTCTGATGTCATTCTTTGTCAAATCAAATTATGAAGTCTTGATTAAGCTTCTTGGGATAGTGTCAGGATGAAATAGAAGAGGAAAAAATGCATTTGCAAAGTTGGTTCCTTCATGGATGTTCTAAAATAAATTTTTCAAAATACAAGGCTTAACTTGTTTATTTCTGTATGTGCCTCATGAAATTAGCATATCAATGCTATGAAATGTATATAAATTGAGGGACTAGCAAATTCCTAAGGCTTTTTCCTAGCTATTTAGTTGTGAAAATGTTCACACAGTTATCATTTTTTGTGTATAAGCCAAGGGTTAAACAAACAAACACAAAACAACTTTTCAGTCTTATGTCAAATTGCCAAATCAGTTCTTAAAGCATTTTGGGGTGGGGGGAGGGACAGGGCCTCAGAGTCTGTGTATGTGTGCTGAGGGAAGAGAAGAGTTAGAATTGGAGATGTGCATATTACTTCGAGGCTGAGGAATATTTTAAAGTAAAAGTAGAAACAATAATAAATAATGAAGCGATTGCTATAGCTGATGGCAGAAGCTACTTTTATACTGGGTACTAACCCTCTGCTGGGAGCTCTGTGCCAAGTACTCTTATATAAATTTTATCTATAACTGTATCAATATATCATACTCTCAATAGCCTTCTGAAACAGGTTCTATCAGCCTTTTTTTTTTTTTTTTTTTTTTTAAGTTAATGGCTGAGGAAATAGAGGCTCAGAGGGGTTAAGTAATTTGTCCAAGACCACCCAGAGTCTAGCTGGTTATTTTGCTGGTTTTCAAGTCATATGCTCTGATATCTTTATGCTGCTACTTCCCTTAGCATTTATTACACCGTGGATTCAACATATCTTAGTCCCTTGTTTCTCAAAATGTGATCTGTGGATCACCTGTATTATAAATTGTCTAGAATATGTGCCCCACCCTAGATCCACTAAACCAGAATCTTTTAGACATGTCCTGGGAATCTGTATTTTTACCAAACTCCTCAGGTGGTTTTTTAAATGCAGATAAAAGTTTGAGAACCACTGTCTTAGCCCTTTTACAAATAAGTCACCAAGATCTCTCTCTTTTTTTTTTTTTTAAAGAAAGGGTGATATTTCATGTATAAGATGTTATTTTAGCATTGGCATGACATTACACAAATTTAATTTCACATTCAGAAGAAAAACATGTTGCTGCCAAATCAGTTCAAATGCCTAAATTTTGTTTCATAGATAGTTGCTGAGAAAAACACATTTTCCTGGAATTTCTACTTTTTTAAGTGTTAAAAAATTTTATTACAGTCTAGAATAAGGATGTACCTCACTTTAGGCAATAGACATGTTCCAAATTAAAAATTATGGTGATGTGATAATTCTTTAGGTTCAAAAATTGTATTTTATATTTCCAATTCAAATTTCTAGTAGTGGAAAATACTTTCTAAATATCACTGGTAGAAATTATACACATTTGTTCTTCTGGATAAATGAACAAACATGAATCAGCAAATGAAAAGGTCACCTTAAGACTATATAGTAAAAGGCAGGTAAGTGCCAAGGAGGAAAGAAACAAATGTTAGAAATAGAGAACCTTGTGAGGTTCTCTATATTCTGAATCAGAGATTCCTTTCTAGAAATCGTAATGATCCAATATCTATTGCATGAACTAGAATGATTCAACAACAGTTGAGTGCTACTACACTTCAATATAATTTACATATTTTCCTTCTTTAAATAATCCAAATAATGAAATGCAGATAGAAACAAGATATTAAAGATGTATAAATTAGCTGAACAAATTGTGAGCATAAAGTTATTCTGAAAGTATGACAGTAGTTTTAATTTTTCTTGTTAACTACAGAAAGAAAATATTAAGGAAAGAATAACTTAGGAATATTACCAATTTTAAACACTGAAGACATAAAAAAGAAAACAGCAAAAGCCCTGTAAACACCGTCAAATGTAAACTTTCCTCTTATTCTTTTTTAAGACTTTTAAAGTAATCTTTACACTCAACATGGGGCTTGAACTTATGACCCTGAGACCCAGAGTCACATGCTGCACCAACTGAGCCAGCCAAGCATCCCTGCAAGCTTTCCTTTTAAAACAAACTCCATTTTCTTTATACTGTATTTCTATTCATAATTATTTTCAGTAACCAAAGGCCTATTCCATTATATATGCAATATATAATAAATAAAATGTACATATGTGCAAAGAGAATACCAATTTTTTATAAATATTTTATTTAATGCTTAATGAGAGTAAGTAACATTCCTAACATACTAATGTTTTTCATCCTTTGGTATTTTTTATTTCAAAGGCGACCTTGACAGATTTAAATATGAACGAGATTGTGTAAATAATAATAGCTGACATTTATCGAACACTATATATGCACCAGGCACTGTGCAAATGCTTGATATAATGTACCTAATTTAATTCTCACAATTCTCTTAGCTGCCACACCATATCAACGTTGACCCAATATGACCAAATTTGAACTAATTATAATCACTAGCCAGGGTTAAGTTTCTACACTCAATGTATAGTACTTAGGCACAAAAGGCTCAAAAATATTTGTTGAATGAGAATCACTAAACATAAAAGAATGAATTTCTTCCTTTATGGGAATTAAAGTTAGGTTCTTTCCAATTTTTTCGAAAGCCATAGTGTCCTCATTGTTAAAGCAGACACAGAGGCTCAAAATTATGAAGGTGAGCTAGTCAACAGGGATGAATATAGCAAACACTAGAATGGCTCTCATTCTCCCAGCCAGGGTCCCAACTCACTCTTGGAAGGGTAGAGCCCATATTTTCAGATGAAGGTATACTGAGGATTAAATGGAAGAAAAGCCTCTCCTATAATTATGTTAACAGCAGTGGAGGACAGATGGACTTTGGTATGTAATGGACAAGGACACAGAAGAGAAGATTCACACGGAGACCTTGGAGAGCTGGGCCTTGGCTCACTGTTCTTCTACCTGGCTATGATTCTGCTAATCAAAGATGTGACAGAACCAATTATATGACATTTTTTTTATGCTTTTAATTTTTCTGAATGTTGGATTAGAATATAATTGCATGAGGTTATGTCATTTTTTGCAATTAGAAAATGATTTATATTATTTTGTATTCTTGGAGTTAGGTGACATAAAGTTAAAAATTCTGACACAGCTAAAAACACAGACACACACAAAACAGACCTGTAACACCACATTTACCAAAAATATGTTACATTTTACTTCCAAAAAGGAATGGATTCTATGAGGATGTGGCTCAATGCCTCTGGAAATTATGCTAAACACTCACTTCGTAGAAAATTTTCAGACATAAAATGTTAACTTTTTCACTGGCTTCTTTATTATGTTACAGATTCAATGCCCTATGAAACATCCGGAGTAATTACTTCAGTGAGAAACTATAAGCTAAGTCTATGTATGGTACTTCAGAACCTTAAAAATCATTCTGTTTACTTATAAGACCAGATACCCTTACTTTGTTCGTACCTATGAAAAGTTCCTTTGCAGACACAGTATGATATCTTAGTTTGTCTACTTCATCATATTTTAAGTCTATGGAGGTCAAATGGAAACTTTCTACTTTAATAAGCTAAAGACATCATTTCTATTTTACCACAGTATGTCATACAAAGTTAGAAAAAATTTTCATTAATGAAAATTCTACAGTTCTTTACTTTTTTTTTTTCAGTTTTGTAGTTATCATGCCAAAATAGATATCTCACTTAGTTTAATGCATATTTTTCAGTGATATGGTCTCTCTTCTCATTTTAATTTGTATGAAAGTAGACATATTTATATCTATTAAAAAAAAGAACTTCTATAAAACGGAGACATTTTATTGCATGAATACTATTTCCCATCCACACTTCTAAGAAGCACAGAACTATCATGCTAAATCATACAGAATACAGAATAACCAGATAGAAAAAAACACCTGTTGTTATATTTAGAAGATAGTTTCTACTTTTTGCTGACTTTATTAACTATAGTTGTCCATGTTATTCTTATTACAGAAGGGTTTTCCCCTTCTTTATGTTAGAAGAATAAATTACAGTATCTTAAGTAGCAAGATCTTAAGCACATGTGCTCAATGTTCAATGTACAAAAACACAGTTTTTCAGGATAAGAGGAAATTTAAAGAACAGTATATAGAAATATCAGAAATATATGTATTAAGCCAAGAATTTTCTCCACACCAAACCTGATAAGTGTTGCTATATCAAACTTCCTTTCCTGGCTATTTATTAGTTGTATAAAATCAGTTTAATTCTAAGTTCAGATATCTTTATATATAAAAATGTACTCAGTTTTGATTTTCATTTTCCTCTTACAGATATGGGTATGGTGAGAGGTGCAGCTGAGTACCTTATTCTCCTAGTAAATATAGAGTGATTGCTAGAGAAAGAGATCTAGTTAAAAATATGTTCTTTACAAATATATAATTTAGGTCTCATAAAAATACGGGTTTTTAAAATCAAATAACATATTTTTACAGTATTTATTCAGGCAATCTTACCTTTATGTTACTATCTATACCCTAAAACCATAAAAACTACATAATCTGCCATTTTCTAAATCATGGAATCAAATGTTTTATATAGACCCTGTTTTAATGTTAATGAATTTATAGACACAAATAGCTAGTATCAAGGCTACAGTGAAAAGAGGAACACTTCAAGCATTCAATACAGCAAAAGGGGCAGATTAGAGATCAATAACAAAATCACCTGGTAAAAAAGGAAAAAGGTGTTGCATTAAAAGGCTTTTTGCTTTACATGTGAAACAATACTGAGAAACCTGTATTTTAGCACTTGTACTCAACAGGCACTCCAACTATGCCACGATGAGAACAGAAACCCATCCTTTCTAATAATCTTGTGACAAAAGCTAAAAGACATCATCCTATTAACTAGTGATCTCAACTGCTAATGCGGAGTACTTCCTGGTGCCTTTTATGTAGAATGCTGCTATTAAAAAACCACTAAACATTCACTGTGAACAACACAGAATCATTCATCTTTTATCAGCATCTCTTGTTAGAAGAGTATGAGTGGGGCTGAAGGTGTCATTGATATTATGGAGTGGAAATTAATCAGAAATTTTTCTCATATTTTCCTCATCTCACTAATTTACTTTTGTACAAATTTCCTCCTGTTAAAAAGTTCATACCCAACCCCCTGTTGTACTCTTTTAAGTTGAGAATATTCAACGAGTGCGTCCACTGAAAAGCACCAGGTCCTAACACAAAAAGCATTCGAAATTCTCATTTAGTTGTCTTTATTTTGCTAGCGCCATGTGGTCCTTGAAGATGTAGAAAACACGGGAAGCCGAGTAAAGATCAGAGCAAGCTCATTAGCATTCTGACAAAATTGGAGTGGTGGAGATGTATAGTTTGCCTAGTTTGTCGTTTTGAAAGCTACCGGTGGTAAGCTTTCTATTTCATTGTGCTTTTGTCTTTGGGGGGGGGGGGGGTGTTCAAAGCAGCAGGGTATTTGTTAGCCCTAGGTTTGCACAATGCATTGTGGGAACCTTTCCTGCACATTCAGCCCTATATAGTATCATTTCTGTTTGAGTCAAAAAGTTTTTTTTTTCACCACTTGTAAGAAAGGACATGTGTGTGAATCTTAGTGCATGCCCTCAATACGTTTATCACTGCTTTCTTGATTCTTTTGCCTGGATCACAAAGTCCAAAAAGAGAAACGGAATCTAAGTGACATAATTTTCAATCTTTAAAAAATGTTGCCATTCATTTCAGAACACAACACTAAAACATTTATTTCTGTTCTTTGTCATAAACAACTATACATATGCAGGCCTGATTCAGTTAGTTAAAATTCAAAAGCTCACTGCTCTCTATAATAGAACTCAATTCTATTTTTGAAAACGGTATAGAGGGAAAAATGGTTTGTGCTTTAGAATTATGTAAATAAAGAATACCTCTTAGAAGACTTAAATAACTTATTACCCTAGTCATTTGATTTTCTTCATCGTCATCTTCTTTTTCTTTTTCTTTTCTTTTTTTTTTTTAAATACATAAAGCTCACTTTGAAGAGCTAAATGGGCTACATTAATGCTACTATTCAACATGAATGTTTCCAAGTTGCAATGAAATGGATAAAGGTCTTTGGGGATGAATTTATCTGCTAAATCCTTGTGGTTGCCCTCCTATCTTGGATGATGACCCAAAAGAATGTCAACAGCTCATTTCCCAGAGAGCTGGAAGGAGTCCCTATGCAAGCCATAATCTGCACATTCTCAAAGAACCATTTCAAACATTATATTTCACAAGTGATTTTTAAGTTTTAAGTGATTTTTCTCTCATCTCTAGCATCCTAACAGTACTTTGGACATCAGTGCCTCTGAAATGAGGACTAAACAAAGTTTACACATGAATGCTATATACGACATATAAAATTTTAATTTATTTTCAATACACATTTTAAAAACATAGTTATCTTATTACAATAATGTACTTATGGCATTAAATGAGATAAATGTCTAATGATCATTATTTTTTTCTTTTGTGGAAAAAAGTGCTTTTTATTACTGGTAATTATTTTACTTAGAATCTAATCTTATTTATGAGAAGTATTTACAGTTTTTCTTAATTTGTAATTATTAAAATTTTAGGAAAAACTAAATGAGCAATAGTGAGTGAAATATAGTATATGAGTAATCTGGCAAAAGTAATTTGACAGTAAGAAAATGGATCATTTCTATAGGAAGCCTGTGACATACAATTTTTGGTTATATCACCCTTTATTTCCTTTGTACATTAAGAAACGACTAGACTAAGTAGTATGTCATCTTGGGGGAGACAGTTTTTACATATTAACTATTCATATTATAGTAGAACATGTAATTAAAATAATGCAACTTTCCTTTATTTCTAATTTAAGCTCTAATTTTCACCCCTGAAGGCTTCTCTTAAGCCTTCTTTTACAGTTTGAAAACTCAACTGTTGACATTCTTTTGGGTCATCATCCAAGATAGGAGGGCAACCACAAGGATTTAGCAGATAAATTCATCCCCAAACAAACAACAACAAAACCCAGAAGAAATTGCCACATATAATTATGTGGTTATGGTGTGATCCCATTTATATACTGTTAGAACATGAAACCTAACTTAAAGCTTAATATTTTAATGTATCCCAAAACTGAGCTGTTCTGCTGTTCTACTGCTAGCTTTAAAGCTCAAAAAAAAAAAAAAAAAGTGGATGTTACCTACAGTAATAATGACTGAATTAGTTCTATACTTTGCAATATGAGTATAGCCACAAAATTATTTATCTACTTCACTGAATTCTCCTACCAAAGTTTCTTGAATAAAATCATTTGGGCTAGCTATATCAAATTAGAGAGCAGTCAGGAGTGTCTAAGTCCAGCTTTAAAACAAATATCTTAACAATTACTTAGCCATATGGAAAATAGGGTATGTCTTCCCAAAGCTATTTTAAAAATATATTTTCTATCTCGAATTTAGACTTCATTAGAAACCATTTCTGAGTTGTAATGTTTCGATTGCTGAAATATCACTCTTTTAAAGAACCGAAAAGATGTAAAAAAAGCAGGACTTTTTAAAGCTGCCAATCAACAATTTTCTAATTTATAAAGCCCAATACATTTGCACTTACAACATTTTCAAAATCCAGGAAACAAAGTAGAGTTAAAAAAGCATTATGAGTAAACAAACATAGCTGTATAGTTAGACATAGCTACACACACACTAACATAGCTTTTTTTACATTCAATCGAATATGGGGCTTCTTCACAAGTGTTCACATAGTACTGTGCTGAGTTTCCTATGACTTAAGGGCCAGATGCTTTTCACAAATGACCAACAATTGTAGTTAGAATAAATTAATGATTGATTTTTTTAAAGCTTTGATGGAATTAAGCATACTTCTTTTCTCAATGTGCCCATGTGAATGTTTGCCTGTTAAACTTTTTTTTTCTTTTTCCTTTTTTTTTTTTTTTTTGACAAGTGAGGCCACCCGGCAGAAAACAACTGATGCAAAACCCAGGAATAATCCCTCTGTTTAGTTCAACACTATGGTTAGCCTTAACACTGCCTCTATTATCCAATGGATTTAGAGAAACTTTCATTTATTTGTTGGCCTCAGTTTTCAATTCTGTTGCCCTCTTTAAGGAAACCTAGTCTTATTCCTATGTAAGTACATTTGCATACTGGTACAATGAAATGTCTTAGAATTTTCATTACCCTACTAAGCTAAATAGGGGCTGTGTACATATGTAATTTGAAAAAATACATGAAAAGAATCAAGATATAGGTTAATACTCTAAGGATTTTTAAAGCACACTGTAATAAACCTATAATGCTCATGGTACATTATTAACATAATTACTTCCAACAATATTTTAACAATATACAGCCATCTATTCTTAAAAAACCCCAAACCACTGGAACCTAAGAAATGCATTCAATTATCAAAAATACAGTGCCAATTAACTACATTAAAATGTGTTATTTTCCTATAGGAATCTTTAAAAATTTATATTTTTATTATGGATAATATTTACATTCTCTAATGTTCAGAGCTAAGCTATAAAAGGTTTACTCTACATGAGACAGGCAAAGTAGAATAAGAATTTTTAGTTTACTTAGGGGATTCAAATTAGGGATTTATTTAGCTGTGTATACATTATAGCAAATCATCCTGTGTAATCTTAACAATACGTTTAAAAAATCTACATTTTCTTGAAACATTTGGTTGTCGAGTCTTAAAAAAAAATGAACAGTTTAACAAACAGT
>NC_081563.1:59601848-59606848 GCF_022355385.1 Mustela nigripes
ATGAATGAATAAACAAAATGTGGTTATATACATACAATGGAATATTATTCAACCATAAAAAGGAATGAAGTAGTGGCACTTGCTAAAATATGGATGAGCCTTGAGAACTTTATATAAAGTGAGAGAAGCTAGACACAAAAGGACAAGTAGTTTGATTTCATGTACATGAGATATCTAGAATAAAGCAAATTCCTAGAGACAGAAAGGAGATTGGAGATTTCCAGGGGATTATAAGAGGAGAAAATGGGAAATTATTGCTTATTGAGTATAGACTTTCTATTTAGCGTGATGAAAACCTCTGGAAATGGTGGTGATTGTGTAACCTTGTGAATGTACTAAATGCTACTGAATTGTACACTTTAAAATGGTTAACTTTGTGATATGTGAGTTTCAAGTCAATAAAGAAATTTGTATACAGTCACTATCTAGAAGTATATAAAAACTGAAAGCAGATAAAGTATGTTTTGCTCTGTAAAGAACATATGCTGGGAAAAAAAGGACTGACTCAAGAGCTAGAAAACCCCAAAATTTAAGTTCAACCCCTAACTCAGCCATTACTACTTATGCTTTTTTAAATGAGTCATTTCCTTATCTGAGCCTCATTTTCACCACAGAAGGAATATGGATGCAATCTGCTCTGCTTAATTCTGAGGCTGAGATTCAGAAACTGCATAGAAAACTCTAATACATCAGGAAAGAAAGTACTAACTACTATAAATGAAAAGTTGGAAGCACTGGAACCCCAAAAAGGAAAAGGATGAATATATGCTTTCTTTTTCTAACACCCTCTTACTTCAGATGCAAACGAGGCTTTAGGCAAATCTTGAGAAATAATTATTTGGTCTGGAGGAAGTTCAATACAGTCCAGGATAATTGCTGGAGCTTACCAAGTTGAAGAACTAAGTCAATTTTAGTCTGAATCAGCAGTAGCTGACCCAGTGCAGATCAGATTCTGTCTTACGCAGTAAAGAAAATCAAGCCCCAAAGGCAGTCTAGAATCAATCTGTAGTCCATGACTGTCTTTTTGAATATAAATCATCTGTAGGGGGAATGGGGCCACTTCAAATCTTCACCAGTATTACATGGGATGAAAAGGAGAACTTGAGTCTGTTTGGGTTAAAATCTTCAATAATTCATGCTCCAAGTATGAAAAAAGGGAGGAAACCAAACTTCCAGCTTTTTTCCTAGTGGCACAAGGTTCCTTGTATAGTAACATCTCATTTATCCAACACAATGAGGAAAGGGTATTGAAAAAATGTGTTTAAAAGAAATTAGCCTCCTCAAAATATTTAAAGGTAGTAATTTAAAATTGTATATAGAAGTTACACTACTTGCTATTTACATTTCTTTATATAGCTAACACAATGAACATTTTCAAAAACCCCTAGAAAACAAAGGGAAAATACAAATATGAAACAATATACTGGTTTACGGGATACTTACTGAATCTACACAAATGTGTAAGACTGAGGGTACATGTAAATTGTAAGGACAACAATAAACATGTTCTAGGTAATCTAGTATAGTGGGAAAGATCCTGTATGAGAGAGTTCTGGTGACTTGAATTCTAGTCCAGTGATCTGTGTGACCTTGAGCTTTCCCTGTAACTCTGTCTCTTCTGCACAATAAGAAGACTAAGCAATAGTTCTCAAAAAATAAATTGGGGTGTTTTCTTTGGTTTTAGATTTTAAGCAGAACCTTTTCTTTAAATGAACTCTTCCAAGAAGCCTGCTATTTCAAATAAATAAACTCAGAGCTGCTCTGTTTGAAGTAAGGTAGGAAATCCAGATGCCTGTCTGCTTTCTGCTCTCTTATTGTCCTGGCAGCCCCAAGATGCCTCTGAAGAAGCTTTAGGGCTCCACAGAACAGTTTGAAACCCACTGGGCCAGATAAAGCCAAAGGTCTCTTCCTGTTCTAATATGTTCTGATTTCACTAATGTAGGCATTTTCAAATGTCCCATATAAATGCTTTATTTTTGGAGGAGTTCTTTTATTGTAAATATATTTTTGGTAATATAGAAGAAAAAGTTAGGAAAGAATTCTAATCTACTATTACTAATTTACTAACCTACTTTACTATTTTACTAATCTAACTTTAATACAGCCAATAAAATTAGAGCAACTAATTAAAGGAATGAATTTTTCACTCCTACATTTTGAGATTTTTTTCTTAATATAATTTACTTTTAATTTGGTATGAATAATTTGGGTATATTTCTCATTTTTACCCCTTTTGTAGGAGCAGCATTTTTAATAAATACATAAATATATATATCACTTTAAAATATACACATACACATACACTGCTTTTTTTTCCAGTAGCTCACTGTGCACTCAGATCTGTACAATCACTATTGGCAATCAGCATTAAATGCCAATCTACCCTCTGGTTAGGAGCTAACTTGCTCTTCCAACCCATTTTTATAAACCTTCCTATATACCTTAATCCTTTCAAATGCAACTGTGACACAAACTATTACAGACTTTTAAAAACCTGTTCTCTTGGAGGAAAAAAAAACTGTGGAGCATCAGTAACCAGATAGTATTCTCAAATTTCAGTGATCTAGTCCATGGAGCCGTCCCCTATGCATAGTGCTCTGTTTCATGCAGTACATGGCTTTAGCTGGCCAAATCTTTTTTTTTCCCAATGAATCAGTAGAACAGTGAAGATCTTACTTTTTTTTTTAAGCAGTGGCATATCAATGAGGCACAGATGTGTATTCCAACTCTGCATGGATGAGCACACTGTTCAATGGTGCTGGCTCACACGGTATCAGGGCGAGTTATCACTTCCCATGAAGGCACTCTTATCACCAGGGCCCAGAGAGGTGGCTGCAAATCACAGCCTTTTTATTTTCAAGGCAGTTCTGCTGAACATTCAGGCTTCAAAGATTCACACTTCCAAAACTCTATAAGAGTTTGTGAACGCTCAATTTGCCAAAACTGTTTACAGTGTAATTGGGCACCGTACCTGTGTCCATGAGATAGCGAAGGCGCTTCTCCACCAGCGCGGCACGGGTGTCAATTTGCTTTTGCTCATTCTCTAGTGCTGCCAATTCTCCTACAACATACTGACTGGTGTCTTTGAACCCTTTCTGTTAACGAGAACAAACAGGAAGGAAAAAAAAATCACTTGTAAGTTGCATTTTTCCTTTCTACAAACACTTAGTAAAGCACTTACCTAGAGAACCAAATACACTGTTAGTATCACCCTTAGTATGAAAAAGCAATTCCCCGTGATTCAAAAAATTTTCATATACATTATGTATAGCAAAACTTTTGTAAATAGAGAAAATCTCAGCTGTTTCATATTATAATTCAACAACCAGATTTGCCATATTTAAAAAGTTAGCACTGAGGAAAAAAATTCTCCCGGAGTAAAGTCAGAGTTATTTAAGCATGGACAAGAATAGAAGATAATTTTCCCCTTGGTGACTGTCAAAACAAATATCAGTGACACTTTCATTCAAATGTGCAATATAAAAAAATGGAGCTTTCCTAAGGAAATGATTCTTAAAGTATCTACTGGAAAAACACACACACACACACAAAAAAACAACCCAGATTTGTTCTTACAAAAGCACAAAATTAAAGAGACACATTTCTTGATTTTATAGTAAATATACTATTTAAAATACTTTTTAAAAGCCATAAAAGAGAAGTTTCTAGTATCTCCAGTTTTTCCTCCAGCTGGCTCCTGTACTTGAAAATGTCAATTCTGTTGACATATCACTAATTATTGTAGCTGCGAATTCTAACTTGACAGGTGGTTTCAAACCTTGCTACATAGGATCTAATGCAACTAGTACACTGATTTGGTTAATCTTCCATCTAACCAAACTTAGATTTCAACTTGAAATTTTACTTTTTACAATCATCTGTGCTTAAAAAATTATCCTTGGAAGTTTTATTTGAAGTAGCAGTTCTATTACAATGTACCAGTACAGTCTTAATTTTTACTTTCATATTAAACATTTTAATCATTAGGGGGCATGATTATTATTTACGAAATAGTTATAAGTGGGTTAATTATAGCTCCCTTTGGAATACCTGTTCTAGAGCTAAGTTTCCTAAGTAGCTGAGGAATACTGAAGAAATGCTTGAGTGATTACTCTCACCATCACCATTACTAACATCAGCACTTACAACATTATGTACTCAGAGAAACAAATGTGAACAATCTCTTCTATCAAATCCTTTTCCTACCTAGAAGCACATTAGTCTCTAAGAAGCCATGAGGAATTATCTTTCGGTACTCCTTAAACAAGAAACAAAATCAAGAATTATGAGCATATTTTGGAAGTCTCATGATCAATAAACACATCTAACCACATGTGTAACTTATATACCTTTGGAACTAGTAAATTCATAAATGAACTCAGTTTATACCAGCTTATTATTAAATTGATTTATGGTACTTGACAAACTTAAAGCTAAAATGTATTTTACAAAATTATAAAACTGAGAGTTGCTCAGGATAGCATATCAAATAAGTTACTGTATTTTTTAAAGATTCATAAAAATGGATATTCTCCCATCTTGATATGAAGTATAACAAAAAAATTGTAACAGAATATGTTAATGGTAATTTTAAAATCTGGAATAACCTGCTGAATGCTTTTTGTACCTAGCAGAGCATTTTCAAAAAGGACTTTTTTCATTCCCGTCAAAGGGACAAAACAAACATAGCAGTCTGCCAAGACAACAGGAGTAAGAAAGATATAAGAAAGCAAAGTTGATAAGCAAAACATAAACTTCATTGTTTTTAACTGACTGGCTCACCTAAAAATAGTAAAAAAGATTTTTTTGTTACTATTATATTTTACTATTTTAGTACATACAGAAAAACTATTTCTTTTTTTTTTTTTTAAAGATTTTTTATTTATTTATCAGAGAAGGGGGGGAGAGAGGGAGCACAGGCAGACAGAATGGCAGACAGAGGCAGAGGGAGAAGCAGGCTCCCTGCTGAGCAAGGAGCCCGATGTGGGACTTGATCCCAG